>NC_084741.1:43516875-43616875 GCF_033978785.1 Entelurus aequoreus | reverse complement strand
ACCCTTCATTTATTTGTCTATCCGTTCAACCACCCACACACCCACCCACCAACCGATCAATTCATCCATCCATGCATCCATGCACCCACCCATCCATCCATCTATCAACCTATCTATCTATCTATCCATGCATCCAAGCATCCACCCATCCATCCAGGAAAGCAGAAGCTATTTTTATTTCAGAAAAATATACATTCCATTCTGTTAATTTTGTTATTTTGCAAAGAAAAAAATGATTATTTAATCCATCTCTATCCATCCCCGCTTTCTCCTCCATCTATCAATTCCTCCATCGAAACACCCACCCACCCATTCATCCATCCATGCACCCATCCTTCACCCGTCTGTCCGTTTATCCACCCACCCATCCATCCCTCCACCCATCATTAGTCCGTCTGTCTATCCATTAATCGGTCCATCTCCATCTCCGACCATAGTTATCCACTTGTCGTTGCTGACCTCCATGTCTGCCGTTTGCTTCATCCATTCTCCGGTCCATCTGCATGTCCATCGAACAGTGATTTATTTAATTATCCATAAATCCCTCCACTCATTTGTAAATCTGTCTGTTTGTCTTTCCACCCATTTATTACTTTGTCAATCTGTTTGGGCAGCTGAGTGTCTATCCGTCAAGCTGTCCACCCTTTTGTCATTCATTCATTAATCTTTTCGTCTGTCTCATTTTGTCTCCAATCCATCTGTTTTACGTATCCGTACTGACATCCATCTATTTGTCCCATTTGGCTATCTGCACATAAGTCCATCCTTTCATGTGTGCATGCAAAAAATGTATAGTATTGCCAAATTAATAGTATTTCCATTCACACAAAGTCACTCATGCGTCTGTTTTATTTTAGACTTAGACTTAGACAAACTTTAATGATCCACAAGGGAAATTGTTCCACACAGTAGCTCAGTTACAAAGGATGGAAAGTGTAAGGATGGAAAGGATAATGCAGTAGACAAAAAATGTACCGTAGTAGCAATATAAAATATAACATATATGTAATATTTACATATTATATATACAGTATATGATATATACTGATATATTATATTATGTTATATTTTTATATAATATGTACAATATATAACAATTACCATGTACAATATTAAAGGCCTACTGAAATGAATTTTTTTTATTTAAACGGGGATAGCAGATCCATTCTATGTGTCATACTTGATAATTTTGCGATATTGCCATATTTTTGCTGAAAGGATTTAGTAGAGAACATCGACGATAAAGTTCGCAACTTTTGATCGCTGATAAAAAAAGCCTTGCCTGTACCGGAAATAGCGTGACGTCACAGGTTGAAGGGCTCCTCACATTTCCCCATTGTTTACAATGCAGCGAGACCGATTCGGACCGAGAAAGTGACGATTACCCCATTAATTTGAGCGAGGATGAAAGATTCGTGGATGAGGAACGTGAGAGTGAAGGACTAGAGTGCAGTGCAGGACGTATCTTTTTTCGCTCTGACCGTAACTTAGGTACAAGGGTTCATTGGATTCCACTCTTTGTCCTTTTTCTATTGTGGATCACGGATTTGTATTTCAAACCACCTCGGATGCTATATCCTCTTGAAAATGAGAGTCGAGAACGCGAAATGGATATTTACAGTGACTTTTATCTCCACAACAATACATCGGCGAATCTCTTTAGCTACGGAGCTAATGTGATAGCACATCGGGCTTGAATGCATATAGAAACAAAAGAAATAAACCCCTGACTGGAAGGATAGACAGAAAATCAACAATACTATTAAACCCTGGACCTGTAAATACACAGTTAATGCTTTCCAGGCTAGCGAAGCTTAACAATGCTGTTGCTAACGACGCTATTGAAGCTAACTTAGCTATGGGACCTCGACAGAGCTATGCTAAAAACATTAGCTATCCACCTACGCCAGCCAGCCCTCATCTGCTCATCAACACCCGTGCTCACCTGCGTTCCAGCGATCGACGGAGCGACGAAGGACTTCACCCGATCATAGATGCGGTCGGCGGCCCGGAGACCGAGGAAGTCAAGGTGAGGTCGGCAGCTAGCGCGTCTGCTATCCACCTCAAAGTCCTCCTAGTTGTGTTGCTGTAGTCCGCCGCTAATACACCGATCCCACCTACAACTTTCTTCTTTGCAGTCTTCATTTTTCATTAAACAAATTGCAAAAGATTCACCAACACAGATGTCCAGAATACTGTGGAATTATGTGGTGAAAACAGAGCTTTTTGTATTGGATCCAATGGGGTCCAAATACTTCCGTTCACTCAGTGACGTCACGCGCAAACATCATCATACGAGACGTTTTCAACCGGAAGTTTCGCGGGAAATTTAAAATTGCACTTTATAAGTTAACCCGGCCGTATTGGCATGTGTTGCAATGTTAAGATTTCATCATTGATATATAAACTATCAGACTGCGTGGTCGGTAGTAGTGGGTTTCTGTAGGCCTTTAAAGTATATGTAACATCTGCAGCATAAAATAGAGAGTAGATCCAGCAGAAAATATACATTATAAACAAAGAGAGGTACCTAACATAGAAGCGGTCAGGTAATAGACAGATATCATCTATTGCTGTATGGCGAGTGATTATACAGCTGGATGGAGTGCGGAATGAAGGAGTTGTTGAATCGAACACTGTAGGAATGAAGCTGAAGGAGCCTGTTGGAGTATGAGCTCCGCTGTCCCTCAATTGTCTGGTGGAGTGGGTGGGCAGGATTGTCCATGATGGCGAGCAGTTTGTCCAGTGTCCTCCTGTCCCTCACTGACACAAACGCCTCCAACTGCGTGCCAATAGTTTGGCCGGCTTTCCGGATCAGTTTGTCAATCCGGTTTAAGTCCATTTTGCTGGTGCTGCTCCCCCAACAAACCACTGCAAAGTACAGGGCACTGGCCACAACAGACCGATAAAATATCTCGATAAATATTTTGATTCTTATTCGGTTTTTGTTTTTACTTTAATTTAATATGATTATTTTATTTGTAAACACCGCTACTTGAGTCCAAAAACATTACCATCATTGTCATCATCATTATTATTATTATTCGTAAAGTTTATTTATTTAAACAAAAAAAGATACTAAGTAATATAAGGACGTCTCTGTGTGCAGTCATCCATTGCTATTTTAATCCCAAAGTAGGAACATACAATATTTTCTCAGTGTTTGATTATCCTTTATCGCTTCTGTCTTTATCTTTACGCCTTCTCTCCTCTCTGCTGTGACCGTTACTGTGGAAAGCACAGACTTCCCCAAATCTGCAAGTAGTCCATTGTAGAGGCTTTCAAGAGGTGACCCTGCCAACACATTCCTTTGAAGAAAGAGTGACAGGAGGGCAATACGGAGGGTGTGGGAAGGCTTAAGACGCTTTTAAACAAACGCTTACCTGTGGAAGTTGCCTTTGTAAATACAACTTCCTCTTTTGCATCAACAGTAGAGTAGATAGCAGAAGTTTGCATGAATGGAGGATGACTAAGGACGCAATGAGGGATTTTTTTTGTGTGTGTGGTCCCGACACAATGGAGAAGCAGGCGAGTATGCAAATAAGATGCGGCTATTTGTATCACTGTATGTCTCATACTGGCCTTCATCTTTGTTTCATCTTACTTCCTTATGAGTTGCTATAAAAACAGCATGACTGATGCAAATGTGGTGAAAATGTGAAGCACAGTGCACACATTGTTGTCCACGGTTGGGGAGTTGGAGAAGCGCATACCAAAAGTACAACATGCTTAAATGTTTTAGGACAAATACATTTACATATTTTATGTGGTTTTAAATATGGAATGTTTGAATTCCATAAACATGTTACAAGAAAAAAATCTATTTTATATACCCCTTGTCCTTATTAGGTATAAGGTAGCCAACCCTCCATTTAAAAAACTGAATTGTAATCATTTTAGTTTGTTCCGTATTGAGCTGTCAAGGGACGCACTTTGTCCCATATTTTTATTACCGTGAGAATAAAAAACAGTCAAGCCAATTGATGTCATTGTCATGATCCGTGGTCCGGATCATGTTTGGTTTAGTTATGTCCAGTTTGTTTTTGGACTCCTTTGGTTCCTGTTTGTGCACCTCCTGAGTTTGTTTGGTCACCATGGTTACTTATTTTTTTCACCTGCCTTCTACGTTCACCTGTTGCTCATCAGAGACTCTATTTAAGCCTGCCTTTTCCGGTCACTCGTCGTGGCTTCATTGTTTGCATACGCAACAGGTTACGTTGGTATTTCTTGGCTCCTAGTTTTGATTCCTGCGCTAAGTGATTATCTTAGCTTCACGTGTGTTAGGCACGCTTGCCTTTTTGTTGTTTTGCCTGTATGTTGGTAGTTTGGATGATTTGCAAAGATTAAATCATATCCTACCTTCACGCTGTGGTCCGGAGCCGTCGGTACTGCATTCCGGGAGAACGCACCGCAGCAAGCTGCACCCCCGATCGTGACAGTCATTACATTGCAGTTCCACTTTTCCACTTTAAATAATTTTTGCTTTGGCTGTCACTCTGCCTCAATTTGGTGGCGGCTCGCAAGAATTATCTGCCTAGTTTCTGGCAATCAGACTCCAAATGTGACTTTTTACCGCAGGGACATTTTTCTGTTAAAAAAGGAGAAATTGGGGATGTTTAGAGATTGTTTTTGTCCAGCTAAATGCGACTATCACATCTGCTATCACTTAGCAGTATTGATAGCTCACTTTTTAAAGTGTCATTTAGCAACTCTGCTCTCTTGTTGTGCTGTCCTCAAATCTACATTGTTGAACATAAATATAGTGTGTCGAGCTTTATGATAGTGACACCACACTTTAGTTTTGTAACACTACACGTTATGATACCAACACTGCACTACACTTTATGATAGTAACATTGCACTTTAGGATACTAACACTACACTTTATGATAGTGACACTACACTTTATGATAGTAACTACATTTTATGATAGTAACACTACACTATATGATAGTGACACTACACTTTATGATAGTAACATTGCACTTTAGGATACTAACACTACACTTTACGATAGTGACACTACACTTTATGATAGTAACACTACATTTTAGGATAGTAACACTACACCATATGATAGTGACACTACACTTAGGGGCGGTATACCTCGGTTGGTAGAGTGGCCGTGCCAGCAACTTGTGTGTTCCAGGTTCGATCCCCGCTTCCGCTATCCTAGTCACTGCCGTTGTGTCCTTGGGCAAGACACTTTACCCACCTGCTCCCAGTGCCACCCACACTAGTTTAAATGTAACTTAGATAATGAGTTTCACCATGTAAAAGCGCTTTGAGTCACTAGAGAAAAGCGCTATATAAATATAATTCACTCACTTTATGATACTAAAACTACACTTAATGATAGTAATGCTACACTTTATGATAATGACACTACACACTATGATAGTAACACTACACTTTATGATAGTAACACTGCACTTTAGGATACTAACACTACACTTTACAATAGTAACACTACACTTTATGATAGTGACACTACACTTTATGATACTAAAACTACCCTTAATGATAGTAACACTACACTTTATGATAGTAACACTGCACTTTATGATAGTGACAATGCACTTTAGTATAGTAACACAACACTTTATGATAGCAACACTGCACTACACTTTATGATAGTGACAATACACTTTACGATAGTGACACTAGACTTTCTGATAGTAACACAACACTTCACGATAGTGACACTACACTTTACGATACTAAAACTAGGATAGTAACATTACACTTTGTGATAGTGACACTACACTGTATATTAGTGACGATACAGAGGTCTCCAGGGGTATTTGGGTATCTGGTGATACAGTAACTCACCAAAAGGTTGAAGAATGTTTGCTTCAACTCTTAGTTTTTATAAGTGTTAAATTCAGACATTATTCTACGATTTAATTTTGAATTAGCACAAAATACAATGAAGACAATACAAGACAAATAGCTCAGCTGTACTTTCTGTTTAGTGTATTAATTTAGTTAATTATGTTATGGAAAAAGGTTATGTCTTCAATTAGTTTACAATTACTACTTAAAAGTACTAACCAAATACTGTACAGTGTATTGGTTCTTCAGCCTGGTGAGAAAATGGCACAGTTGTCACGAAAGATACAAATACTGTAATTAAGGCTGCAAGTAACGATTGTTTTAAATAGTCGACTAGTTAGCGATAATTAATTTGATGAGTCGACTAGTCAACCGATTATTGCTTATGATCCGCGTTTGATTTTGACGTTGATTTTGCAACTTCAGTTTTGCTCTTTTTTAAAAACCTCATCCATCCATTTTCTACCGCTTGTCCCTTTTGGGGTCGCGTGGGGTGCTGGAGCTTTTAGAGTAAATTTTAATTGTAACGAAATAAACATAAATCACTGAGAAGCGAATGGTTTTACTTTATTACACAACATGTACAGTATAACCACAGTGAAAAATAAATCAATAAAGTGGAAGATATCCTGTAAACATGACTGGGGAGAGGCGGGGCCGGCAGTCCGACAGCGAGGCAGGGCACACCGTAGCCCGCTCCAAGATGGCGGCGAGGAGGCGTGGACGGTGAGCAAGCAGCAAGATGGGGCGCGCCGGGAATCGACGCCGTGAATCATATCAAGTGCGTGGAGCGCCCACATGGGCACAATCAGATAATCTCCTCGCACTGTGTAAAAAGGCGGCAGCCGTGAACGACGAAGCAGAAGGAGTTGGAGAGCCAGCAGCGCATGAGGAGCAGAAGAGACCAAGCGGGAGACGCAGACGAAGACGAGGGAGGCTGAAAAGCGAACCAAAGAGCGAGCAGAGAAGAGGAGCTGAAAAGAAACCTGCACTAAGGTTTATTTGAAAAAATAAACAAAGTCACAACCCTGCTCGAAATCATGTCCCTCTTTGGTGGTCCATGGAACCCGGACGACAATGAGAGACTGTCACAATGACATTCAGTGTAAAATAGTACATTTCTTGCGGTCTATACATTTAAATTGTAAAGTAAGTGACTAATCGACAATAAAAAATATTTGTCAATTAATTTTTATAATCCTTGAGCCCTACTGTAAATGTAGTTTTCTTCAGCAATTGACCTGCCTTGTTACAACTTTTATTTGTATCCAAAAGTAATATACTTGTAAAAAAAATTGACATTTAAGGCTTGAGTTAAAGTTAATTTCTATTCAGTAAAACTATATTGTCTCTGGAAATGACACAATTAACTGGTGTAAAAATTATAAAAAAATAAAATTAAAATAAAACATATATATATATATATATATATATATATATATATATATATATATATATATATATATATATATATATATATATATATATATATATGTTTATTTTTATTTTTATTTTTATTTTTTTATAATTTTTTATATATACATATATATATATATACATATATATATATATAAAATACAAATTTCAAAAATTATAAAAAATAAAATAAAAATAAAACATATATATATATATATATATATATATATATATATATATATATATATATATATATATATGTTTATTTTTATTTTTATAAATAAAATAAAAATAAAACATATATATATATATATATATATATATATATATATATATATATATATATATATATATATATATATGTTTATTTTTATTTTTATAAATAAAATAAAAATAAAACATATACATACATATATATATATATATATATATATATGTTTATTTTTATTTTTATTTTTTTATAATTTTTGTATAATTTTTTTATAATTTTTTTATAATTTTTTTATAATTTTTTAATAATTGTTTAATAATTTTTTAATAATTTTTTAATAATTTTTGAATTTTTTATTTTATACATATATATATATATATATATATATATATATATATATATATATATATATATGTTTATTTTAATTTTTTTATAATTTTTGAAATGTTTATTTATTTTATATATATATATATATATATATATATATATATTTTATTTTTTTTATTATTTATTTTTTTAATTGTATTTTTTTTTTTTTTTTTTAACATCATTTTTATGCCTGATCGTACTGTGATGGGCACTTTTAAGGAAATGACCGAGGGGAGGATTCTAATGAACTTTAGAATTACACAACAAAGAGTCTGACTAACTTTGTATAAGAAAGAAAAATAGAAAACATTTTGGTTAAATAAATTTCTCACTATATTAATATCTTCTCTTGTTATTTATGCCCCATTTCTCAAATATAAACTTAGGTCAAAGTTTAGGAATAATGTCGCGACCATCTCAATAATTGCAGTTTTCACCATCAAAATGTGAATTAGGATCTTTGCAGTTGATTTGTTGTAAAACAGGCTGATTGATGCATTCTGGGTTGAAAAGCTATGTAGAATTGGACATACTGAGCGATGAATCAATGTCTAATATCCTGCAACACAGCATGGAATCATATCCCACATCTCTTTATAGCTTCAAAAATATTCACGGGAAAACACTCACATAGAAACAGACTTGCAGAGATAGACGGTGAGCTGACATGAGAAAAAGTGCCTAGAAAATGAATTTCGCTCCCACGTCTAAGCACAACTTGTTCAATGCATTTTTGCATAGATAATACCCTTCTGGACTTTGGGTTAAAAGTTCAGAACATGATACCTAGCCAAATTTTGTCACAAGCCAGAAATGTATATAGAGGTAAATCACAAAAAACGAAAATCTTGTGCTGCAGTTTTGGCTTGTAAAATATGTCTTATTCATTTTGGCAACACAAAATCTTTCTCAAATATCATAAATACATATACCTAACATCTGAAACAAATATTGGTGCCTTAGTATACTCATATGTGAATTTAGATCATGAAATGTAGCAAATTTCTTAAAAAACGATTCAACTGAAGTGATTTGCCCCAGCACAATGAAGCACACACTTATTAAATTTAGCTAAAAGCTTATGTATCATACATTAAAAAAATGTCACAACCTTCTATGTAATCAAAGGTACAAAAGAAGTAACACACCGTGGCCAAAAGTGGCTTAAAATCTAGCAAAATATTACCATGCACCCCAAAACTGGAATAAGGCAAAAATGGACAAGATTAAAATAGATGCAGTAAAGGCCCAAATTGGTATAAAATATGATAAATATTTATTAAAGTAGCAAATTGTTTCACAGCATGTGTCATTTATACCCCCCCCCCCCACACACACACACACACACACAAACACACACAAAAGACCAAAACAAATTTGAAAAAAAAGGTAATACAGACATTATTTAAGCTTTACCGTTAAAATGGCAGTGTGGCATCTCGATAATCAAACATCTTGATAAAGAAACAAAAGTGGCAAATTTTACATGGTGACATGGTGCGTAATTACTCATCAATATCACTTTCATCTGTGTCATCATCCCATGCACCTCTTTCTTCTGTTTCCTTTGAAACATTTCCACAGTTCTGGCAGTGACATAAATCAGTACAAGACATTTTTGCAGACATACATGAACATCTTTCTGTTTCACATTTGCTTGTCTTGCAACCACAGTGGACTACCTGCAGCACACTATCTGGGGCAGGATTTCTAGTCATCCATCTTACTGTTAACTCCCCATCCTCAATGTACCATCCATTGCCAATGGGTGAAGGGGCACACATCATACCAGTCAGGGAATGTCGCATTACTGCTGCTTGGTAGTTTGCCCTTTTGCAGTGTTGGTGGAGGGCATCACTTGTTGGGGGAATGGACAGTTCTGGCAAAGCTGACGATGCCATACAGAATGCTTTGTATCTTGCATCGTTCACGTCTTTGGCAGATGCCTGTCCATACAGGTGGCACACATATTTGCTCAGTGTTTTGAACGTAGACTGGTCAAGGTTAAAACTGCTGCCCAGATTTGAGAACGCAGTCAGGTATTCGTCTTTCTGACAAGCAAGAGAAAATGTCTTCCTTTTGCCCTTGCCATGAAAGGCACTGGTCGAGTCACAACCTGTGAAGGTATGGATGCCAATGAGTGCAGAACAAACACTGTTGCCAAGAGCTGCTGCCACCTTAGCCACGTCTATGATCCTCGTTCTGTTGCCTACTCCCGTGAAAAAATACAAGCTACACTGTAAAGCTCTTTGAAGACTTACAGCAATCACTGCCACATCAGTGTCAGGGCTTTTGATGACAACAGTTTGATGTTCTTGCTGTGGTGTGAAGGTATATGGGGGGATGGGTGGGGCTTCCTTTTCTAGGCCAGTGGTTCTCAAACTTTTAAATTCCAAGGTCTCCCCTTAACTCTGACAGTGTATAAATGGTCCATTTGGTTATTACAAAGTAACAACACATTCTTTCAATCCTACGCTATGTACTGTAACATTATTACTATAGATTCACACACGTGTGTGTGTGTGTGTGTGTGTGTGTGTGTGTGTGTGTGTGTGTGTGTGTGTGTGTGTGTGTGTGTGTGTGTGTCACATACCTGCCGACACGGTTTCTGCTTGTGTGAGTTGATCCCTCTGGCGTTTTCCTCCCACACGAGTGTACTTTTCCACTTTTTGACAAATTATACAGATGGCTGGCAGGACGGGGCCGGCAGAAGCAACGGGCAAACCTGAACGAGATCGAAGTTTCTTTCGGGGAGTTTCAGACGTGCCTGCTGACTGACCTGCGGCTGCAGATGGTTCTCCCACCGCCCGTGCGGTCCTTTTCTCGGCATAAAACAATGCAGATTTATCTGTAAAACGTCGGTAGCATGTTGCGTGAAACCCAGCGTCGTCAGGAATAGCGTCAAAATCTACATCCGAGCAATGTTTATAGATTTCTGCCAGATGCTTGTTCTGGTCTTGCAGACAAAGCCACTGTTTTAAATAGTTTCTGTATGTGTCCCACCGTGTCCGAGTGAAGTGCTGGACGTCCTCATTGTTCACAGATGAAAGATGCATATAGCATCTTTTATTTTCCTCTTTACGCACTTTTTTTCTAACTTTTGAGGTCTTTCGTTCCTCTTCACTCTCGGATGTTGTCGTCGCCATAGCAGGTATGTTGTTAGAATAAAGCTGCTACCTGATTGGTCCATGTGACCAAAACCGCGCCACTCCCCACTAGATATCACTGCGCCTCACTGAAAAATAGTACCGGCTTTCAACACCGATTACACAAAATGGGCTAGGTGTCAATTTCCGAACTTTTGGTATCTTACTTACTACCAGTAAATCTATTTTATGAAGTAAAAATGATGTTGTGCCGTTGGTGTGGGAGCGAAACTGAACGATATGAGCCTTGACCACAGGCACTAAGAGCTGGAATCCCCCACAGAGCACCTGCGTTCTTCAGTTAACTGAAGCCATGTGCTCGATGGACAAGCTGGTGCTGTGTGGTCGGTTGTGCTACAGCTCGCTCCACACGCCACCAATTGAAAGGTGACCTCTGGCAACACAAAGTCACATTCTCCTATTTCAGATGCATGCTTACAATTCTGCAGTTAAGGATGGCTCACCTCCATGTGGTTAGGTCTGCCTCACAGCCAGTTTGCATAGTCTCCAAGCACAGACGATCCACGCCCAGTCGGCTTCTGCGTATCCGCATATTTCTTTTCTCTGCTTGAAATTGTAAATCTTTTTTTTTTTTTGCAACAACTTAAATAAAAAGTGCTTTGATGGCGATATCTGCAGGGGAAAAAAATGCTGGAGCTTTACATGCAGCAGCGGAACACACATTTTTCAGTAAGAAGATGCTTACGAACTGCAATACTGTATATTGTTTTGAAACTGCTTCTTAATATGTACAACTGAATGTAAAATGTAGGCATGTTATAAACATATAAAAAATGGGCACTTTTAGGGTATTTTATGGCTGTACATGATGTATTATTCACTGTTATTCACAGGGATCTTGCAAAATAACCCTTGCAAAGATCGGGTATCTATTGCACTTGTGCAGTTTCCTTTCACAGTCCTAAAATATAACCTCTGCTTGGGAAGTACATCTCTTTACATACTGTAAAAATGAAATACAGCTCACTCTTTGGTAGACATTCAGTTCTTCTTTTTTTATTAGAACTATTATGGAATAACTGTCAATTTACCCAGATTTTTCTGAGCTTCCAGACCCTTTTCTATGTTACAGTAGGTTCCATTTCTCATTATATGACGCTATTGCCACTTGTTTTTTTATATCACTGGTCAGCTTCTGTGTTGGCATCACACAACTATGCAACATTTTTAGCCTCAATGCCCCATAAATGCCTTTATTTAACTAACTGCAGTATTTCTAAATTTCATACAGTACTTAAAATAATGAATTCAAAATATAAATACATTATTAATTCAAAATTAAAATATAAATAATTTATAGGCCTGTCACAAAATTATTTTGTAAAGGGGACATGTGATGAGTTTCCTTTTTTCTAACTTATTAATATTGTTTCAACGTTGGTTAATTGTGTTAAACAATGCCAAAGTGTCATATGATAAGGTTCATGCATTGCTTGCACAGAGTTGTTAGATGCCTCTGAACGCTGTGTTTTGCAGTCTTTTTAAAAAAAAAAAGTGGGCACAATGTGACATCACAGTGTGGTGGACTTACTTATGAGGGCATTTCTAGTGTAGGCTGTCGGCCAGCCTCCTCACCTCTGTTGCCTGCAGCCTCCTGTGTTATACCTTCTCGTATCATAAAGTCTATAAAGTAAATAGTTCTGCAACAGAGTGTCCGTCTTGAGATCGGTAGGTTGTGAGTTCAAACCCCTGCCGAGTCATACCAAATACTATGAAAATGGGACCCATTACCTCCCTGCTTGGCACTCAGCATCAAGGGTTGGAATTGGGGGTTAAATCACCAAAAATGATTCTCGGGCGCGGCCACTGCTGCTGCTCACTGCTCCCCTCACCTCCCAGGGGGTGATCAAGGGTGATGGGTCAAATGCAGAGGATAATTTCGCCATACTTAGTGTGTGTGTGACAATCATTGGTACTTTAACTTTAACTTAACATGCACTTTCATGCATTTTTGCATGCATCTCGGAATCTTTCCACACGCACCATCACAACACTGGCACTTTTGGCGTGCTAAAAATAGGTTCTGTTTGCACTTCTACAGTATATCGCCCAAAAAAGGTTGTTTGTGCTGCATATTTCACAACATAGTCTTAGTCGAACACGCTAGTAGTACACACAATTTTACAGTATAGTTTGCACATTCTATTTAGCACGTGTTATATGGATCTTAGAACAGTGTTTTTCAACCACTGTGCCACGGCCCACTAGTGCACCGTGAGATTGTGTCCAGTGTGCCGTGGGAAATTATGCAATTTCACCTAATTGGTCGGAAAAAATTTTTTTGCGAAACAAGCGGTAGAAAATGGATGGATGGATGGAACCAATAATTATAATCCGCAAATAATGTGCCGTTGTTGAGTGTCTGTGCTGTCTGGAGATCACTGGATTAACAATGTAATACTCTTCCGTACCAGTAGGTGGTAGCAGGTAGCTAATTGCTTCGTAAGCCTACTTTGAGACAAGAGAATTAATGATGGTTATGGTTTGAGGTCATATCGAACAATTGCGTCAAGTATTTGATGAGAACGACTTTATATTGTCAATGTAGGCTATTGAGTTTCGTTTTTAACATTTTCTGCTGGTGGCGTCTGTCATGTATTGGTTACTCGGGTTACAGGACAATACCGGAACCATTGTAAGGGGAACTTAAGGGCGGGGGACACAGGATATGATGACATGTGTTGACACCTGGAAGTGGAAGAAGTAAGAGCGGGAATAAAAGGCAGAAAAAGACAACTAACTAATAAATGAGAAGTTGGGCACACAACAATGGCGACGAGGATGGGATAGTGTTCCCCTGGATTTTTTCAATTAAAAAAATGTGCCTTGGCTCAAAGAAAGTTGAAAAACACTGTCTTAGAAGATCATGCTCAAAGTGAGTCAACAGTGAAGCAACAGTCCATATTGGGACAGTTTCTACTCGGTCATTAGTGTCTCTTTGGCACTGTCTTCTACGAAAATTTTACCGTAATTATGTAATCGCAATTAACGTGAAAATTTGACACCCTGTGAGTGTGAATGTTGTCTATCTGTGTCGGCCCTGTGATGAGGTGGCGACTTGTGGGTGTACCCCGCCTACCGGCCATGTGCAGCTGAGATAGGCTCCAGCACCCCCCGCGACCCCGAAAGGGACAAGCAGTAGAAAATGGATGGAGGGTATTACAAGACAGCTTCCCACCACTAGATGTCATCATTTCATACAGTAGTATATCAGGATTTCTTCAATGGCTTTACCAACTTTTAGTCTTCAGTTCAACATTTAGCCTCAAGAATTTACATCATTTCTCAGCATTCACACACAATTTTAAAATATGGTTTTATAATTTGCGCTGAGAGTATTATATGAGCACAACAAATATAACGTGTCAGTATGTGAGAAATGGGACATGGGGTTTGCCAAGGCGAGGCCATGTGTTTTCAGTGCCTTCAACAATGAATTGTATTTGTCGGTTTCATGCTGCTGGAAAACACATGCTCTTTTCTAAGAACCCGTATTTAGGGAACACATTAACTGATGGACAGAGCTTAAGTAATAAGCAGTGCTAAATAAAACGACCATAAAAAGTGATCAAGTTTGATATACTCTAACCAATATGTGTTTTTCCAGTACAAAAAAAAGGGTTTTGGTGTCTGTTGTGCATTTGGGAAAGACTAAGAGCGTTCAGTAACTTAAGTGGCCAGTTAAGATACTTAAAACTAACAGCCTCGAGCATTTGTCCTTTTACTGTTTATATTTGTATCAACATCATGACATTTGGAATCTAAACACCTACCTTTGATTTCCCTCTCCATTTCGATACCTTTCCTCCCATCTGGCTGCGCTCCATTTAGTACATTTCGCTCACTGACAGTGTAATTATGGATGTCGGCGGGCCCTTGCTGCAGTGTAATTTGCTTTTCCAGTGATGGACCATGATGTCATCAAATTGTGTCTTCAAAGACAACAAAGAGGTTAAAAAGTTAAATATGCCTTTTAGTTCCTGATACACACACACGCGGTCGCGCACACACACATTACAGGGCATCGTCCAGTGCGTCCATTCTTAAAAAGCTCAACAGCTTGGCCTGAGGGAAAGAGTGATGTTTTAGCAAAAATGAAACATCCGGGAAGCACTAAGAGATCAGACGTTTCTCTAACTACAGGGTCAGGGACGGTACATGTTTGCAATTAAGAACTAATCAATTTCTGGATTTGTAGCAGTTTGGACAGTTTTTTGTTTCCAACTTTGTGGGAACTGTTTGTGGAAGGGCTTTGACGTTATAGTTGTATGAGATTGGTGTGGAAGAACTCAACACTAATCGTAAAACACTTATGTGTAGCAGAGCAGAATTGTTCTAACTTGTTGAAAGCTAAGATGTTGTTTTTTTTGCCACCTATCGTATGAAGATACGACAAGTAGACAGGATTTAGGGCAATCTAGCTTTTAGCCATTCAAGTCATATATAAATGAGAATTTTTTTTTTAACTTTGCAAGACTACAAGATACAAGATAAGAAAATGATCACTACATTTTTTAAATATTTTGATTTCCCCGACTTTTGTCTCCTAAATGTATGACTTAGTTGGATTTTAGTTACGGAATTATAGAGGGTTGAAAGATTCACACAATTCCTGGTTTGGGTCTTATCACGTTTTTTTGTGACATCGTTATTGGTTCTTTTCAACACCCCAAAATACCATGCACAGTCATCCCTTGTTTTTGCAGCAAATTGGTAAACGAATATCAGCCAAGCATTTCTGCCAATATCTTCATAGTGCATTAAAAAACTGTTTATGACCTTATATACACACAACATAATTTGAGCCCTCAAAACATGAAATAACACCCATATAGTCACTTTTACACACGTTTCACACAATATAGCCTCAAGTTTGTTCTATGCTGTAGATTACAGCACCAGTTGTGCAAAAGATCCTACAGGGGTCATTGCTATGGCCGTCGCACAGCAACAACAACACGTCCACGATGTAGAAATACTTTGTTACATCTTGGGTAATTCCTCTTAGTCAAAACTGGGCTTACATGTGCCGAAACCACGGGTGTAAGTTGTTGTACAAAAACTTGGTCAACTTGACAGCCGCTGCTACAATCATTAACTGCAATGTTAGCATTCTGTGTTGTTCGCATTTAGTGGTGCGCCGGTACTGCTACGTTACGCTTTTGTCTTTTGACAATGCTGGCATCAAAGTCTCACCAAAGTGGAGCTGTGTTATTGATGAAGCAGGAGTTGAAGATGAAGTGTATCAAAAAGTTAGTCAACTTTGATTGTCGCAGCGAGGATAGCACTGACATTATAGTCGCTGTGGTGTTAGCATTTGTCACCCTTTAACCATAAACGGAAGTCCCGCTTGGTGAATATCTTTATCGATACAATATAATAATGGAAAATAACACAAACACTGCACTGTAATACATATAATAACTTAATTTAACACTTAATTTCAGCCAAAATATGCAGAATATTATTTAAAAATATATGTATATTTATATATATACATACATATACATATTTATGTATATGTATAGATGCGATGTAGTGAAGCTGCAATATCTGAAGCGTGATGTGGTGAGGGACAACTGTGTCACAATAATCTACCTTTAACAATTTTGCCAACCAATTTTTCAGTCCATCTAAATGAGACAGCTTTCATTTAAATTTACGAGGTAATAGCACTAAATATTCAGGCGGCGTTAATACCTGTTGTATTTTCACCAGATAACTGCTGTTGGGATGAAATCAGAGCAGTTCAAATACTGCAACATTTATTTATAGTTATTGCATGCTGTGAGTTCAAATGTTTCAGCATATTGCTCATATGTCCTCCTCTTGATGAAATAGCAACCTTGCAATTTGATTTGATTTGATTGATTCATTGACATTTATTGGTCCCCGTTGGGAAAATTCATTTTCACTGCCGTACATTTGAACAATAGACATTACACATCACAAACAAAAATAACAAAAAGACATCATACATGACCAACACATTCACAGGCTTGTCAGACAGGTCGGGCGGGCCTGCTGTTTAGGGCGGCTATAGCTGCAGGGATAAGGCTTTTCCCGAGGCGGGCCCTCCGGAATTTGATAGTTCTGTATCTGCGCCCTGATGGTAGTGGGATGATGTATTGGTGTAGTGGGTGAGTCATATCCTGGACTATTGTGTTTGCCAGTCGAAGGATGAACCTGTGGTTTAGATCTGAGATGTTGGGTGTGGGTAGGCCGATGATTTTAGCTGCTATGTTTGTAATGCGTGTGAGTTTGGTCCGGTTGGTTACAGAAAGCATATTGAAAAAACATGTGGAACAGTACAGAAGGATGGGTTGAACGATGCTTTGGTATAGTAATAACAGGAGGTGAGGTGCAACGTATAGTCCTTTAATTATTACAGTTAGTGCTGTTGCAATCTTTTCTTTTAAAATGTAGCCAAACTTTGGAGCATATCTTCCGCCTGGGCGCCATGTAGCTCGCTCACTTTGCTACGCACGTTGCGTAATGATATAATTTCCGCCCGCAGTGAACGATAAGAGAATCGTTTGAAAAATTGGCAAGCGATTCCAAGGAATTTATTAAAGTTAAAGTACCAATGATTGTCACACACACACTAGGTGTGGTGAAATTTGTCCTCTGCATTTGACCCATCCCCTTGATCACCCCCTGGGAGGTGAGGGGAGCAGTGAGCAGCAGCGGTAGCCGCGCCCGGGACACGAGGTACCAGTTCCTTTCCCTGTATATCACAGTCACATTTGATCATAAACAGCAACTTTAGGGTAGAAGTGTAGATGTTGTTTTGGCGTACCGGTAATTGTTTGTTTTGTCTTGCTTTTCTCAGTGGCCTTGTGGTTAGAGTGTCCGCCCTGAAATCGGTAGATCGCGAGTTCAAACCCAGGCCGAGTCATACCAAAGACTATAAAAATGGGACCCATCACCTCCCTGCTTGGCACTCAGCATCAAGGGTTGGAATTGGGGGTTAAATCACCAAAATGATTCCCGGGCGCAGCCACCGCTGCTCCCCTCACCTCCCAGGGGGTGAACAAGGGGATGGGTCAAATGCAGAGGACACATTTCACCACACCGAGTGTGTGTGTGACAATCATTGGTACTTTAACTTTAACTTAACTTTAACTTTTGACATCTGGACAAAAGCTAGGATATTTTATATCCCAACAGATTCGGGACATTTGTAACTTCAGTCGGGATGCTGGTAGACCAGGGCGATATCCAGGTGTCTTTCGGAAAATCCTCTACGATGCCACTCACGCAACCTCTGTCTCTGACTGTTTTTTAAAAAAAAAGTACACTCATCATGTCTCCAAAACAAATGCTTTCACAACACCTGCTTCTCCTTTGCACGTATGATCGGAACTACACAAGCACGCTCCAAACTGAGTGGTAAAGAAATTAAGAAAAAAAACATTACCTAAACGACACACGTGCTCTGAACCAAGTCAGGTCAATGGAATGGTTCAGATTTTTTTCATAAACCGCTCCATCCCCAATAAATGAGGCCCTAACCCTAATACTCTTTAATCATTTGAAGCACATCCAGCTAAAGTACCTACTTTGTATACATGAAATGCACCTTTGCCTTAAACGACTAATATGACCACGCTGAAAGAAAGCTATTTCAATAATAACGTTAAATTTTGGCAATAGGAAAAGTCATAATATGGCAAAATGCTGTGGAGTTTGCATGTTCTCCCCGTAACTGCGTGGGTTCCCACCGAGTACTCCGTTTTTCTCCCACCTCCAAAGACATGCACTTGGGGATAGGTTGATCGGCAACACTAAATTGGCCCTAGTGTGTGAATGTTGTCCAGGGTGTACCCCGCCTTCCGCCCGAGTGCAGTTGGGATAGACTCCAGCACCCCTCGCTGCCCCGAGAGGGACAAGTGGTAGCAAATGGATGGATGGATGCTAAAATTAGTTATGGTTTAATTTAATTCAAACATGTATACATCATTATCTACATATTCTCATTCCTCTTAACATGTTAAAAAAGGAGTAGGAAAAAGTAAAGCTTATTTAATCCTACCCCTTTTCCAATTCATAGCAATTACAAACACATTTGTTCACTTTCTGTTCTGATCTTGTAATTGTAACACAAAATAAATCAATGAAATACAACAGTCCTCTTAAAAGTTAGGTCAGCCATGATTCACATAATGAGATCAATAATATCTAATTTACAACAAAGTTCAAGAAGTTTATCAAGATTCTCCTTCCTTGTACTTTGTAAACATTTGTAGTTTGAACAGCATCGTAAATTGGATCATATTAGTACATTCTTTGCTTAATCAATTCCAGATACTGATATGCTAAAGGTCTTAAGGGTTGGCATGCATACAAATCTTTTAAGTTACCTTTTCCTCTGAGGTTGTATGTTTCCTCTTTTTTTGAGAAGAATCGTTGTGCATTCTAGGGTAGCAGGTTGTAATTTTAGCTGTTTGCAAATGTAACAAATCATTGAGTTTCAGTATTTTGGAGTCAATAAATAAAGTACATTATGTATTATTCTGACTGATCTTTTTTGTAACACAGTTAGTGAATTAAGTGTATTTTTGTAGTTGTTTCCCCATATTTCCACACAATAACTCAGATATGGTAACACTAGCGAGCAGTAGAGAATATGAAGTGATTTTTGGTCCAGTAAATCATTTGCTTGATTCATTATTGAAATATTTCTTGCCACCTTATGTTGTATATTTTCTATGAGATTTCCAGTTAATTTGATCAATTATTACACCCCCAAAAATTTTTTTTCACCCTTTCAATGTCTGCTCCGTCTGTTAGTATTTGTGTTTGACGTTCCCTTCTGCTGTTACCGAATAGCATTATTTTTGTTTTACTAAGATTCAAAGAGTGTCTGTTTTTGTCAAACCATCTCTTTAATTTGTTCATTTCTTCTGTTATTTGTATTAGCCGCTGTGTGTTTTCTCCTGAACAAAGTGCAGTCGTGTAAATGTTGTTTATATAGAGGCTGAATAATTTTGGTCCCAGTCATGATCCCTGGGGTACACCACAAGATATATTTAGTTCTGTTGTCACCTAGCTTCACGTATTGCTTCCTGTTGTTTAAGTAGGTTCTTATCCAGTTCAATACCAATCCTCTGATGCCACATTATTTTAATTTATTATTTACAATGTTGTGATTTATTGTGTCAAATGCTCTTGTTATATCCATAAACACTGCTGCTGCACACTCTTTACTATTGATTGGATTGGTAATTTCCTCTGTTATTTCCATTAATGCCATCGATGTTGAAATGTTAGCTATCCATATAGGTTATCCGCGACTATCCAGTTTTGTTTATGAATTTGTATAATCTGTTATTAAAAAAAAAATCAGTAATTTTAAAGAATTGTGGAAGTAGAGAAACAGGTATGTAGTTTGTAAATTGGTGTTTGTCTTCAGTCTTATGATTCGGTAAAACCTTTGCTATTTTAATTTTGTTTGAGAATTTGCCTGTTTGAAGTGATAGAAATGAAATGATAGATTACTGATGTACGTTAAAGGTTCTGAACTTTCTGAAATACGTTTTTTTTTTATCGTTTCCATATCAATTCCATGACAGTCAGTTAAAGTCTTGGATTTGCATTTCTTTACAATTTTGATTATTTCCTCTTTTGTCACATTGTTGAAGAACATCTAGTGGGGATATCGGTCTATGGTATCATTCAAGTCTTCAACTGATCCATCATGTACATCTGAAATCCTTTATTCCAGATTGATTCTGCTATTTACAAAGTAGTTATTAAAGCATTCAACTACTTTGTCCATGTTTTAATTTTGTATATTTTTGTTGCAAAGTATTGTGGGTAATCTTTCTTAGCACCATTTTTAGTGATACTACATGCTATGCCCCATGTCGCTCTCATGTTGTTTTTCTTCTTGTCTTGTAGTTGTAGTGTTTTTTTCTACATGTGCGTAGTATGTTAGTTAGCTTGTTCTTATATTTATTTTTACTTTTTTTTAATGTTTCTATGGATCTTTGTGTTATGAATGTTCTGTATAATATATTTTTTTTGTTACATGCATTTTTCAGCCCTTTGTCATCCATGGTTGACTCGTTTTCTTTTGCTTGGTGATAAGTTGGACAACATGGACTATGTTTGTCATACAGCATCAGGAAATTGTTTTAAAAATTGCCATATGCATCATTTACATCATTTTCACTGTACAAATTGTCCCAACTTTGTTCTCTTCATTCTCAAACGAAATAATAGTTTTCTCTGTGTGTATTCTTTGAAATGTCCTTGTGCCAGCCACATTTCTCTTCTCGTAGTTTCAATCACAGATTGTGAAAACTGGTAGATGATTGCCGATGTCCGTTACCAGCAGACCACTTGTCGAATTATTATCAAAATTGTTAGTAAAGATATTGTCAATAAGTATAGCACTGTGACTTGTTATAATGCTTAGCCTTGTGATTTTGGGATACAAAGTCATGCTAAACATTGTGTCTGTGAAATCATCAATTGACCTTGTTTGGGTTTAACAGGTCAATGTTGAAGTCACCATGTGTGAAAATTCCTTTTTGACTGTTCCTGTGAAGGTTGCCTAATTCAGTCCTCAAATCTTTCAATACTTGACTGAGGTGCTCAATTTATACAACTGATACATGTGTTTTTGCTTTTTTCATGACATAGTTCAATTGTTATACATTCTAATATATTATAAATAGCAAATAACCTTGTAGTGAAAGTCATTCATCACATAAATTGCATTGCCACATCCATTTTTGTTGGTTCTGTTAATGTAATTCAGTTCATAACCTTCCAGGTCAAAATATATTCCTTTGTTAGCTTTGATCCATGTTTCTGATACTGCAATTATTTTGATGGATTTATTGAATTGTTCCAAAAATGCTTCATATTGTTGTAATTTGCATATAATCTTCTACATGAATAATTGACAGTTTGTTTTCGGATTTAATGTTGGTAATGTACTGTTCGTTTGTATAGTATAAACAATCATGCTTAAGGTGGGGAACAAATGTGTGTCTGGGTCTATGTAATTCCATACTTTTATGGTCTCCAAAAGTACATTGCTAAAGTTTTCTAATTCCTTGTCCATTAGTGTCAAAATTATATTAAAATTCCCACACAATCATGTATTTATTTATTAATTTAAAATGATCAAATATCAAATAATATTAAAAAATATTAACATTTTATTATTGTATTACACTAGTATTATCAATAATACTGTATGGATACGATTTCCATACTTTATTGCTAGTATAGAATTACTATGATATGATGGTATCATGTATTATATTGTCAATAGTATTTATAGTCATTTTTGTATGATTAAGTATTTATTAAAAATACTTATATCTATAAAATTATGTTTTTAGTATAATCACTAATTATCAATTTGGCTGTCATCGTATTTCTTTTTTAAATTTTTGCCCCAATACCTTTTCTACTAATACTACTCTATTAGTGTTCCCAAACTTTTGTCCACATGTTGTATTTTCTCTGCTGCCCTCAAGTGGTTAAAAAGAACTAGTCTTTATTTAATATGTAGTTGTTACCATGCAGAATGGCTACTGCATGCATTCTACACTGGGAATACAATTAACTATTACCTCAATTGTCCCAAAATGCATTAATAATATTTAACCATAACATAGCCATTTGTTTTCAACATTTCCTAGCATGCCTGAGCTGTTCCTATTTTTCCACTGTGTGTACATCTCTTCAACGTACTGCATTGCATTCTTTCACTGGAGCCAGGCCAGTGACGCGTACTGTGAAAGATGACAAAAACAATGTGACCGTGACCATTTCCATATGTGCTTGTGAGCACACGCCAGTGAACTCCGTCTGACATGTAGATGTGACGGCGGCGATAACTGCAACCAGATTATCTGAACCCAGGTCACCTTCCTTCAGGGCTTCTTTATAGTCAACACTTTCATGTCTTTTTAAATGACTGTCTGTGGTCTCTTGATAACCCTATTCGTTTATGACTATAATTACCTTTTTGATTCTCAGTGGGGGCCACCCAATCTACAAACCCAGCGTGGAGTCATGGCATGGCTCACAACGTCACTTGGGATCGAATGCTACCACCAAAATGTCCTCACGGTTCATATGTTTTGTCAAGAAAAACCACTGAGCTCACCAGGCTGCGTCAAGCTTTTAAAACCCTTTCATCTATTTTTATTATTTGTTCACTGACCTTTGGTGCAAAACAGGGGTGTCAAACTCAAATACAGAGTGGGCCAAAATTTTAAACTGAACAAAGCCGCAGGCCAAGGTTGAACAAATTAACCTTTTAATAGGGACCCAAACAAGTTTTGCATTGAATGTTGAACAAGCAAGGCTTATATAACTTTAGAGTGACATGCAAAATTGAGTTTCAAATAATAATAATAATAATAATAATAATAATTAAAAAATGACAATGGCATACCAAATACAATTTAAATAAAAATGTAATGCCTCTTTTCTATTTGCAGCCTTCTGAGGTAAATATCAACATTAACTTTTTCCACAGGCTAATACATTTAAAAATAAAATAATGAATAAAACAACCATTCAGGACATTAAACTGCTCAGTTTGCAACACACTGATCTAATCTGATGTGCCCAAACCAGTTACCTGGCATCTTTTCTTGGATGCTAGTTCATTAATGTCGGGGCTCAGGCTTTGAGCTGAGGCAACCTTCATTATCGAACGAAGGTGTTCATCAGTCATTATATCTTGTAGTCCACCTGGACCACAGTCTTGGGGGCGTGCCTTAAGGGCACTGCCTTTAAGGTCCTCTACAAGCTGTCGTCACGTCCGCTTTTCATCAACTCTAACAACGTGCCGGCCCAGTCACAAGATATGTGCGGCTTCTGTACGCACACACACGTGAATGCAAAGCATACTTGATCAACAGCGATACAGGTTACACTGAGGGTGGACGTATAAACAACTTTAACACTGTTAGAAATATACGCCACACTGTGAATCCACACCAAACAAGAATGACAAACACATTTCGGGAGCACATCCGCACCATAACACAACATAAACACAACAGAACAAATACCCAGAACCCTTTGCAGTATGCGTTGCATTCATGTGTGTGTGCGTGCAGAAGCCGCACATATTATGTGACTGGGCCAGCACTCATTGGACTGGATGAAAAGCGTACGTGACGACTTTCGGGAGGGGCACTGAAATTTGGGAGTCTCCCAGGAGGGTTGGCAAGTATGAGAATTAGCGGTGAATGCGGTTTTACCGCGGCACCGCCGCTGTATACAATCGGCGGGCCAGCTCTAATGTTAATTTGATATCGCCTCAAGGGCCAAGTGAATTTACACGGCAGGCCAATTTTGACACCCATGAAAAACATGCAGCAATGTTTGTTTCCAACTTCTTTTATTCTTTATTGTGACTATTTTGTGTGGAATTTGCATTATTATATACAGTATATAAGTATGTATATCTATCTATATATATATACAGTATATATATATATATATATATATATATATATATATATATATATATACACTGAACAAAAATAAACAATATAAAAGCAATACTTTTGTTTTTGCTCCAATTTTTCAAGAGTTGAACTCAAAGATCTAAAACTTCTACTATATACACCAAATACCTATTCCTCTCAAATATTGTTCACAAATCTGTTTAAATCTGTGTTAGTGAGCATTTTTTCTTTGCCAAGATAATCCATCCCACCTCAGAGGTGTGGCGTATCAAGATGCTAATTAAACAGCATGATTATTGCACAAATGTGTCTAAGGCTGCCCACAATAAAAGGCAACTCTGAAATGTGCAGTTGTATCACACAGCACAATGCCACAGAAGTTGCAAGTTATAAGGGAGCGTGCAGTTGGCATGTTGACTGCAGGAATTTCCACCACAGCTCTTGCCAGTGAATTGAATGTTCATTTCTCTACCATAAGCCTTCTCCAAAGGCGTTTCAGAGAATTTGGCAGTACATCCAACCGGCCTCGCAAACTTAGACCACGTGTAACCACACCAGCCCAGGACCTCCACATCCAGCAAGTGCACCTCCATTATCATCTAGGACGAGCCACCCGGACAGCTGGCGCAACAATTAGTTTGCATAACCAAAGAATTTCTGCAAAAACTGTGAGAAACCGCCTGAGGGAAGCTCATCTGCATGCTTGTCGTCCTCATCGGGGTCTCGACCTGATTGCAGTTTGTCATCGTAACCGACTTGAGTGGGCACATGCTCACATTTGATGGCGTCTGGCACATTGGAGAGGTCTTCTCTTCACGAATGAATCCCAGTTTTCACTGTTCAGGGCAGATGGCGGACAGCGTGTATGGCGGTTTGCTGATGTTTGTGAATCGAGTGGCCCATGGTGGGGGTGGGGTAAGCGTATGTTATAGACAACCAACACAATTGCATTTTATTGATGCCATTTTGAATGCACAGAGATACCATGACAAAATCTTGAGGCCCAATGTTGTGCCATTCACCCGAGATCATCACCTCATGTTGCAGCATGACAATGCACGGTCCCATGTTGTAAGGATCTGTACACAATTCCTGGAAGCTGAAAAAAAATCCCAATTCTTGCATGGCCAGCATACTCACCGGACATGTCACCCATTGAGCATGTTTGGGATGCTGTGGATCGGCGTATACGACTGCGTGTTCCAGTTCCTGCCAATATCCAGCAAATTTGCACAGCCATTGAAGAGGAGTGGACCAACATTCACCAATAATATATTCACCAACAATATTTGAGAGGAATAGGTCTTTTGTGTATATAGTAAAAGTTTTATATCTTTGAGTTCATGAAAAATGGGAGCAAAAAAAAAAAAAAAGTATATATATATATATATACATATATATATATATATATATATATATATATATATATATATATACATATATATATATATATATATATATATATATATATATACATATATATATATATATATATATATATATATATATATATATATATATATATATATATATATATATATATATATATATATATATATATATATATATACATATATATATATATATATATATATATATATATATATATATATATATATACATATATATATATATATATATATATATATATATATATATATATATATATATATATATATATATATATATATATATATGTATATATATATATATATATATACAGTATATATATATATATATATATATATATGTGTATATATATATATATATATATATATATATATATATATATATATATATATATATATATATATATATATATATATATATATATATATATATATATAAAATGCTTGTATGGGTTTTGCCCTAGGTGAGTTATCTCCCAAAGTCCAAAAACAACTGTATTATTCTATATTGTAGGAACCAGAAGTTTTTTTTTTAATAACAGAAAGAGACAGCCCCTTTTGTGTAAAGGAGTGTGGATGAGTGTGAATGGGGGAGGGAGGGTTTTCTTGGGTTGATGCACTAATGGTAAGTGTATCTTTTGTCTTTTTTTATGTTTTTTTAAAATAAAAAAAATAAAACATTTAAAAAAAATAATAAAAAAAACAAGTCCAAAAACATGTTAGGGTATTGCTGGGTTGCATATGAGGTCTCGTCCGGCTCATTGAATACACGTGGTGGTCAAGCTAGCGTTTACCAGAGGCAAGATTTCAGCACATAGACAATGTTGACATCTACAGTTATATTTTGATAAAGATGGGGGAAAAACACACTACTGGTAAACGACGCGTGCAACAGCAACAAATATGCCAGTAGACACAAATTAAAATCTTGAAATGCAACCTGCATATTATCCGGGTGAATATTGATGCCAATTTCCATGACACAGCCACACACAAAGAAGTAGTAGATCTCGATGCTTTTCCAAGTTTCCATCCGTTTTGAGGTGTAGAATGACGTCTGGAGCACAATAGTTCGATATGTGTGGGAGCTCGACCAACTCAACAACTGTTTTTTTGTTTTTTTAAGTATAGGGATCTATTCCATTGCATAGTTAGATTGTTTTGTTTCTGCTTTTTGCAGGAAGATTTAAAGGCCTACTGAAATGAGATTTTCTTATTTAAACGGGGATAGCAGGTCCATTCTATGTGTCATACTTGATCATTTCGCGATATTGCCATATTTTTGCTGAAAGGATTTAGTAGAGAACATCGACGATAAAGTTCGCAACTTTTGGTCGCTTATAAAAAAGCCTTGCCTGTATCGGAAGTAGCGTGACGTCACAGGTTGTGGAGCTCCTCACATCTGCACATTGTTTACAATCAAGGCCACCAGCAGCGAGAGCGATTCGGACCGAGAAAGCGACGATTTCCCCATTAATTTGAGCGAGGATGAAAGATTTGTGGATGAGGAAAGTGAGAGTGAAGGACTAGAGGGCAGTGGAAGCAATTCAGATAGGGAAGATGCTGTGAGAGGCGGGTGGGATATTCAGCTGGGAATGACTAAAACAGTAAATAAACACAAGACATATATATACTCTATTAGCAACAACACAACCAGGCTTATATTTAATATGCCACAAATTAATTCCGCATAACAAACACCTCCCCCCTCCCGTCCATATAACCCGCCAATACAAATCAAACACCCGCACAACACACTCAATCCCACAGCCCAAAGTACCGTTCACCTCCGCAAAGTTCATACAGCACATATATTTCCCCAAAGTTACGTACGTGACATGCACATAGTGGCACGCACGTACAGGCAAGCGATCAAATGTTTGGAAGCCGCAGCTGCGTACTCACGGTAGCGCGTATCCAACTCAAAGTACTCCTGGTAAGAGTCTCTGTTGTCCCAGTTCTCCACAAGCATGCATATCCAACTCAAAGTCCTCCTGGTAAGAGTCTCTGTTGTCCCAGTTCTCCACAGGCCAATGGTAAAGCTTGACTGTCATATTTCGGGAATGTAAACAATGAAACACCGGCTACGTGTTTGTGTTGCTGCAGCCGGCCGCTAATACACCGCTTCCCACCTACAACTTTCTTATTTGCAGTCTCCATTGTTCATTAAACAAATTGCAAAAGATTCACCAACACAGATGTCCAGAAAACTGTGGAATTTTGCGATGAAAACAGACGACTTAATAGCTGGCCACAATGGTGTCCCAAAATGTCCGCTACAATCCGTGACTTCCCGCGCAAACGTCATCATACCGAGACGTTTTCAGCAAGATATTTCGCGGGAAATTTAAAATTGCACTTTACTAATCTAACCCGGCCGTATTGGCATGTGTTGCAATGTTAAGATTTCATCATTGATATATAAACTATCAGACTGCGTGGTCGGTAGTAGTGGGTTTCAGTAGGCCTTTAAGCCTCTTGCCTACTCAGAGAGTTTGCACGCTGCTTGCTGTACGACTGCCATCTTGGCGTTGTTGACCACCGTTGGTTTTCACTCCAGGAGTGAAGTCACGTGTCGGAATACTAGCAATAGTTGGAGTCTGAATTTTTTTTGATGGTGTGAATGTGAGTGGGAATGCTTGTTTTTCTCTATTGTAATGGCTAGTTCTAAATCTGCTGGAATCTGCTGGGATAGGCTCCAGCTCAGCTGTTACTCAGAACAGGTTAAGCTGTGCAGGAAATGAATGAAAAGTTATGGCAATGTAGGTTGATAGGTCAAACATAAACATTTTCCTTTTGTGTATTGTTGCAATGCAGAATGCATTATTTCAAGAAATACCGCATACAGTACAGTAGTACCTCAATTTAGGAGTGTTTTTTTTTTAGACAAGAACTATCTCTCGGCGAATTGTAATGCTTTAAATTGCAAGCAAAAATTTTAGTTACAAGCACCCCCACCATTAGTTGGCATAGCAAATGTCACAGTGAACCCCGTAAGTTCCACCCAAAACATCCAGTCTTACTCGCTAGCATTAGCTTATAGCTAGAGATCCACATAACTTTGATTTCCAAGCATGGGAAGGAATACAGTGAGAGTGAAGGACAGTGCTGAGAAGAAGAAGTGGATGATGTTCGTTTAATTTAGCAAAATAAATCTTCACAAACATTACTGTCACCAACTAGGCGAAGCAATTGGAGCGTATTGCTGCTACTCTGAACCATACTGAAGCAGAATGAGTCTAACGCCAGCTAATAAGGTTAAAATAATATATAAAAGGCAGCCATTTATCCATGAAAATATGGAATAGCTGCTGGTGGTGTGTTTGACAGAAAAGCAGCTGGAAGGAGATACCGTAGAAGTCCACTCTCAGGGGTAAATGCTGTATAAGAATATTACATTACTTCATAAAACTACTGTAGTTATTAGTAAAGTAGTACATTTTATTCTATTGTTTTTATGCAATATTTCTTATTGCAAAGTTTTTTTTCCTTTTTAAAAGGCATGTTACTTGTTAAAATGTTGCTGTTTTGGGGGGAAAGCACCAAATTAATCGATTTTAATGAATTTCAGTGGGACGTTGATTTGAAATTCAAGTGTTTTGAGTTAAAGGCCTACTGAAACCCACTGCTACCGACCACGCAGTCTGATAGTTTATATATCAATGAGGAAATCTAAACATTGCAACACATGCCAATACGGCCGGGTTAACTTATAAAGTGAAATTTTAAATTTCCTGCTAAACTTCCGGTTGGAAACGTCTATGTATGATGACGTATGCGCGTGATGTCACGACGGCAACGGAAGTATTCGTACCCAATGTGTCACCATACAAACTGCTCTGTTTTCATCTAACAATTCCACAGTATTCTGGACATCTGTGTTGATGAATCTTTTGCAATTTGTTTAATGAACAATGGAGACTGCAAATAAGAAAGTTATAGGTGCGATCGGTGTATTAGCAGCGGACTAAAGCAACACAATCAGGAGGTTGTGTTGTGTTTGAGCTGTATAGCAGACGCACTACCGTGAGTACAGCTTTGGCTTCCAAACATTTGATCGCTTGCCCGTACGTGCGTGTCGCTATGTGCATGTCACGTACGTAACTTTGGGGAAATAAATGTTTCTTGCCGACTCTGATGGTGGCCGGAGTGTCGTCGAAAGCTACAACGCCTGCCGCCGCTCCGTAGTTAGCTTCAATTGTTAAGCTTCGCCAATCTGGAAATTATTAACCGTGTATTTACATGCTCATGGTTTAATAGTATTGTTGATCTCCTGTCTATCCTTCCAGTCAGGGTTTTTTTAAATTTTGTTTCTATCTGTATTTGAGCCTGATGCTATCACGTTAGCTCCGTAGCTAAGTTAGTTAGCTTCAATTGTTAAGCTTCGCCAAGCTGGAAATTTTTAACCGTGTATTTACATGTTCATGGTTTAATAGTATTGTTGATCTTCTGTCTATCCTTCCAGTCAGGGTTTTTTAAAATGTTGTTTCTATCTGCATTTGAGCCCGATGCTATCACGTTAGCTTCGTAGCTAAAGTGCGTCAACGATGTATTGCCGTGGAGATAAAAGTCACTGTGAATGTCCATTTCGCGTTCTTGACTCTCATTTTCAAGAGGATATAGTATCCGAGGTGGTTTAAAATACAAATCCATGATCCACAATAGAAAAAGGAGAGTGTGTGGAATCCAATGAGACCTTGTACCTAAGTTACGGTCAGAGCGAAAAAAGATACACCCTGCACTGCCTCTCTAGTCCTTCACTCTAACGTTCCTCATCCACGAATCTCTCATCCTCGCTCAAATTAATGGGGTAATCGTCGCTTTCTCGGTCCGAATCTCTCTCGCTCCATTGTAAACAATGGGGAATTGTGAGGAATCCTTCCTCCTGTGACGTCACGCTACTTCCGGTATAGGCAAGGCTTTTTTTAATCATCGACCAAAAGTTGCGAACTTTATCGTCGTTGTTCTATACTAAATCCTTTCAGCAAAAATATGGCAATATCGCGAAATGATCAAGTATGACACATAGAAAGGATCTGCTATCCCCGTTTAAATTTAAAAAATTCATTTCAGTAGGCCTTTAAGAGCTCCGTTACAGAACAAATTATCTTGTAAGTTTAAATACAACAGTATTGTACTTTTTGCCATCATTTAGTATTTACAGCGTCCATTAGAGTGCACGGTACTATTTGCACACATACAGTATATTGTCATTTTTGACATCATAGTCATTCATGTAGGTGGTCGATTATATTGGATTAAGATACACACCTAACAATTTATTGAGGCATGGGTTCTATTAGCGCTGAGGCCACTAATTCAAGCTATAGGGTATATTTAGATTTTTAACATCATATTTATGTCATGATCCGTCACCCAGGTCATGGCATGATTTATGTTTGGTAGTTTTCCTGTTTTAGTCTGTTTCCTGGGTGCACCCTCTTTCCCTGTTTACTGTTGGTTTCCATGGGCACTGATTCTCCTCACCTGTCTTTGTTTAGCAATGAGTGTTCCCACCAGGTGTTTTGGTTGATCACTCCCCTTTATAGTTTTCTGTCACCAAGCACTAGTTGCTGGGTCAATGTTTGCTATAGGCAACAATTACGTTCTCCTGGTTTTTTCCTCACTCTAGGGATTTTTCTACACACTAGCATTCCTCGTTTTTCACCCTTGGTGACATATTGTGTTTTTTTAGCTCCACGCTTGTTAGCGTCCTCAGTTTTGTATTTTTTGATCCTGCCTTAAAATAATTAAAACCTTAATCCTACCTGCACGCCGTTCCAGCTTGTTTTCTGCGTTGGAGGGAACACTACCAGCGCAGCCATGCGCACCTGACGCAACAATTTATTTGTTTGTAGTAAGGTGTCTATTAAGAACTGCGTCCATTGTTTGAAGAAATAAGGCATTTATTCGAGGTGAGCTGTTGCAAAACAGAGCAGAGGCCACTATTTCAATACATACTGACTGCAATTCCTTTCATCATAAAGGTTTTTTATCGTTTTAGGTAGGCAACATACCCAGTGATTAATAGATGTATGCGTCTATTAGAGCGCAGGTCAGTATTTGAAGAAGTAGTGTATAGTTTGATATTGACGTCTAATTAATTTGTTTAAGTGGACAAACACGCAGAGCAGCGACTAGAAAAGAGTCCATTATTTGAAGGAATAAGTTAGATGACACACCCAACAACAAACTGAGACACTGCATCTGTTAGTAAAAATGTGTGTTTTACTTTTAGATATTCTATTAATTTCATTCAGTGGAAAATGCAAAGATTCATTGAGGCAAGGCGTCTATCAGAGCTGAGGCCATTGTTTGAAGAACTACAGAATGTTTTACTTTTGGACATTATATTTAATGTTAAAGTGGAAAACAGACACAAAAACTAACAGCGTCTGTAGTGTGGAGGCCACTATTTGAAAAAATACAGTATGTAAGACTTGTCATATTTATTCGAGTAAGCATATGATGTACCCTACAATACAACAGTGTTTATATTTTAGTCTATCTTGCGTTCATTTACTGTAACAACAGAGCGAATCTGACCAATGACACAGAAAAGTAGACCGGTTCAGGTTGATTATAGATTGTTGGTAGACTGACATAGATTGGCATGTTCTTTGAGGTAAGCAGCATAAACACAAGCACGCAGAAGGGAAGTCAGCGGTGAATGGCCATAAAAGAGCAGGACGGCGTGTTTTGTATTCTGGTGTCGGACGGGGAAAGCCCAGTAACCTCCTAGTGTTGCTTCAACAAACAGCAGCCAGGGGAGACGACCACAGACAGGACCACAGTCAAAACACACACACACACATTTGCATTGCACACACATGCGGCACACGATATATGTGTGTTGTGCGGGATGCGTTCTTGGCCAACGGGAAAGTCCTCAGTGCAAATATTGTAGCTGAGAGGAATCAGAGTGACATCTGGTGCGCATGTGTCCTCTCTCCACTGTCTGCATGGCTGCTTGTCAAACATGCTCGCTAACTGGCGGCTTATATTCCAAGTCTGCAGAGAACTGCTCAGTGCGTTCACAGCCAATGAGATGAAAAGAATAAAATGATGTACGGCCAAATGTATGGGGAGTCTTTTGCGCAGTGGTATAATAAAGTGCAACACAGTGACACATTGCATAGTTAGCACTCTGGGCTCTAGATTTTGTTGGTGGCCCCTTTTTGGTCTTTAATACTACTTCTTTGTTATTGTTATTATTACACTACTGAAGGGCCACCACCTCACCCTGAACCAGGGCTGTCCAACTGGTTTTGATAGTTATGCCTTCCCTCAGAGGGCCGTTTGTAACAGTGAATACAATGTAAATATACATGTAAAACTATATGCCTCATGATATTTTTAAACAATTGCCTATGCATTTGATAATTAGATATTTTTGTTTAAAGTACACTGTAAAAAAAAAATAATATGTGGATTTTAAAGGAAAATATGGCCAAATGTCCAAATTTTACTGTAAAAGGTAAGGTGTTTTTTACAGCATGTTACTGTAAATCAGTTCTTCTCAAAGAGTGGGGAAACATGCTTTATCAGGATCATACTTCAAACCCCGCTTCGAAAAGATATGCCCTGCACAACGTGCTGATTGTAGCCATTTACCCTGACTTTCTCATTTTGATTAAAAATAAAATTTTTGGATCTGTTTTGAAGGTTAAAGTGTTTTATAAACTGGTGATGTTGCTGATCAATTTGAATGTAATATTATTCACTGAGTTTATTTAATTGCACTTTTCAATATCAAATAATTCAAGTTGGTCAAAAAAAATGTATAGTTTGAATAAGGATTATTATTTTTTTATTTCAGGCATATTAGATTTTGATTAGATTTAGATTTATTGGTCCCCTTGGGGAAATTCATTGTCACTGCTGTACATTTGAACAATAGACATTACACATCACAAACAAAAATAACAAAAAGACATCCTACATGACCAACACATTTACAGGCTTGTCAGACAGGTCGGCCGGGCCTGCTGTTAAGGGCGGCTATAGCTGCAGGGATAAGGCTTTTCCTGAGGCGGGCCTCCGGAATTTGATAGTTCTGTATCTGCGCCCTGATGGTAGTGGGATGATGTATTGGTGTAGTGGGTGAGTGATATCCTGGACTATTGTTTTTGCCAGTCGAGTGATGGACCTGTGGTTTAAGTCTGAAATGTTGGGTGTGGGTAGGCCGATGATTTTAGCTGCTATGTTTGTAATGCGTGTGAGTTTGATCCGGTTGGTTACAGAAAGCATGGTGAAAAAACATGTGGAACAGTACATAAGGATGGGTTGAACAATGCTTTGGTAAAGTAATAACAGGAGATGAGGTGCAACGTATAGTCCTTTAAGTTTTCGGATGGCTGACAGTCTTTGTTGACTCCTTTTATAATGTCCGTGGTGTGCTGATCAAAGGTGAGTTTATTGTCCAAGGTTACGCCCAGGTATTTAAGTGTCAACTGTTTTAACTGTTTGTGTGTTTATGATGATGGGGTGCTGAGGTGAGGGGGGGATGAACCATATTTCTTTTGTTTTATTGACATTGATTTCCAGATAACTGTCTGTGCATGACTCTGTGAAATGTTTGACTGTGTTATGATATTGGAGTACTTTAAAACTTTTCTGTTTCAAACAAAAAAAAAACAATGGTAATAAAATTATGATTTGTTGTAAGTTGATCTATATGTCTTTCCTGTTTTGTTTTCTTAATGTTAAAAATAATACAATGTTATGCAGAGGTATACTTTTTAGAGACAAATGTTACTGGTTATAGTCACGGGGGAGAGTGGGGGGGGAAATGTTTTCTTCTAGAAATTTGTCAATGTCTGGCGACTTAGTTATGACTGTCACGTTCATAGGAGTGGATCCTTGCACAAGGATATCGTAGCAACCCGGTATTAATGTGTCGTGTTAAAGAGTTGTGTGATTTACAACTGTCTGTGAGGCCATGAATGTGTCATGCCGAGTACTGAGTGAGTGTGGCTGTGGGCCGAGTTGGACGGCTGAGTGCAGAGAGGACATTTGACTTTTGACATGGTTGCCAACAACAGTAACCTGCTTTGTTTTTGCCCAAAAAAACATTTGTTTGTCATCCTAACAACTAAGGTTGCAATGATTAAATCGATTAATCGGTTTATTAGATTTATAGTCTGTTTCTTCAATTAATCATCTAATGGGTGTAACTAATAAAATTGTGATTAGTAGGAACTTTATGTGACGTAGTTACACCAAGGCCCCAGCAATAGAGCACACTTAGGAGCGGTGGTGTGTGGGTGCCGTGATCTGTGTGGCGGCAAACAGCGGATACTTTTTTATGTATTTTTTTAATCAAAGCTCACATGTTAAAAGTGATATTTCAATATTGACATTTTATAATAAATATAGAATGGAATTTATAGCAATCAAAAAAATATTTGTTGATTTGAACTATTTTCCCTAAAATATGCATTGAAGCTATAAAATGTGTTTTATCTAGTTATTCGATTAATCAAACAAACTAATCGATAGATTAGTCGATTGCTATAATAATTGATAGCCGCAGCCCTGATTACAAAATATGGGCAGATGTTACAATACGATCTTTGTCAGTAATGGACAGTTGACACCAGAAGAGCAGCTAATATTTATACTCACCCTGAGCTTTTTATGGAACTAATTTTCACTTCCATGGTGATGGCTTTACTCTTCCTCAGAGCACTATCACTAGAAAAGCCTGCCTTAACCTTGGGACACATAACAAAGTGCAAAATGTTAACTAATAAGTAGGGTTGTAAAGATAAACTGTATTAATGATAAGTGCGGTAAAATTCCCAAGTACTATTACTGTTTTAAATAAAAATAATTGAAAAACCATGATTTTTACCTGAGATTTGATAAACGCATGGACTGACTGGCGCCAGCTCGCTAGCTTAAATTCCAACATTAAAACATGAGACATTTTCATCTTTCCCCTTTAAGGAACAATCTAAACCTATAAACACACATTGCTGTCTGAGCAACTAAGATATTCAATTGTGCACACAAGCTGTAGTATGCCGACTTCCTTCCAACGTTGGATCCGCATTGTTGGTTGGGAAATGACCAAATTTCAATGGTCAAATCAACGTCACAACCTGACATTAATTAAACGTAGTCCAATAGCATGTTGTGTCAACGACGTTATGTTTGAGTTGCTCAACAATACGACCTAATACAACAAATTCTCAACGTTATTTTAATGTCTCGTGCCTGTTTGGGTAAGTACTTTTTGAGCACATTCGACAACACCACAAGAATAATAGTACCCATGATGATTTTGGTCACAATAACCGTGATATGATGTTTTTATAACGTTAACTAATAAGCAATGTTATTCTTCCTCAGTGTAGCACATTGCGCATTTTTCCGCCACATGCGTTGTAACTACAGTTCTTGAGCATGTCTCATGTTTATGGACTGAAATAACAATTAAATTGAATTTATGTGGGCTTGTTCATAACCACAAAATGTCCTGAACCGAGGACCACCTGTATTGATTTCTACTTTATAGGATGATTAAGTAAAAACGATAGTCTGGGGTGAGCTGAAAACCAAGAACATCCGTTTTTGGGCGCAAAAGGGGGCGCCCCAACCATATTGTATTCTTTCAGAGGACGCTCCCTGAGTCAGACTTTGAAAACCCCTTGGCTAGAAAATTACATTTATTTGCAGTTTTTCTATATCACTTTGCAAGTGAAACAATACAAACCACAATGCTAGTCAGCGTTGAAGGGGTGGATGCAAGCGGATCACACTTGTTAGCAACAGAGAAGCTGAAACAATTGACTCTTGTTAAAGTATTTAGTTGGACTAAAACATCTGAATCCACTGACTTAATTGTTCAGAAATCTATTCGCAAGTGACGAAAAGATGCCAAAGGAGCAGCGAGAGACATGATGAAGACCAAGAGACATGATGGAATCCTACACAAGCAGTTAAATCATGGTATTAAGTCAGTCTTGAAGTTCATACACCGAAGTCAAAGCGTGATATTCTTCTCAGACTCTAAGAAGCACTCAACTGACTTGAAGCCAGCGAGTCCACCAGGAGTTACAACTTTACAGCTCTGACCTTTCCTTCAACTCGCTCTTACTGGAAGTCTTCGGGCAGGCATTCAGAAATATTTCCTTCTTGATCCCAAAAAGATGTGCTGGGGATGACTTTCACTGTCACCGTTGTTCACTCGATGCCCCTCTCGTGCAGCTCTTCACCGCCTCCCTCACCTGGGCCTTTCAGCAGGAGTCGGCGCCGCCCAAGTACCAGTACCGCGACCCGGTGACCTCCGAGCTCCTCCTGTGCGACCAGTGTCCCCCTGGCACGTCCGTGAGGCGACACTGCAGCGCCGACAGGCCCACAGAATGCCGAGCCTGCCCTGAGAGACACTTTGCTGACAACTGGCACTGGGGGGACTCGTGCCAACACTGCACCTCGGTAGGTAGGAGACCCCTACAAGGTTCATCGTAGTTCCCACCTGTTTCTCTGTTTAACTTCCAACCAAACTCATGTCTGTTTCCTAACTTATTTCTAATTTTTTATCCAGCTTTCGTGTGATTTTACCATGTTGTCTAGGTGCTGGTATTGTATGCCAACATGTAGGTTAATGTCTGCATTCATGACCTCTTACGTGTTGTGTCAATCATTAATGTTTACTTCTGCATGTTCTACACATCCACGGCCTGCATGTGACATTTTTCCTGTGTGTGTGTGTGTGTGTGTGTGTGTGTGTGTGTGTGTGTGTGTGTGTGTGTGTGTGTTGTCCTTAGGTGTGCAAAGAGAGGCAGCTGGTGAAGCAGGAGTGCAACAGTACCCATGACAGAGTGTGTGAATGTGCTGCAGGTTTCCACCTAGTGGTTGAGTTCTGCATCACACACAGCCCCTGCCCATCTGGATATGGAGTGGCAGCTTTGGGTAAAGTATTATTATGTCAAGTAAATACAACAAAATGTGTTGGTACAGTTGTATGTATTTGTTTCAGACATGAATAATAATGCAGTCACCTTTGCATGATTCAACATGTCCCAAAAGGAGTATAAAGAAGATACGTCTATTACTGATATGTCTTTTTGTTTACATTTTGTTCACTTAAAAAACTAAAGCAAAAGGAGATTAAATGACACAAAATAGCTTGTTTTTGTAAGGAAAATTTAAAAATAAAATTGTTTAAATTACTTTAAAAACAAAATTCTCCAAAGGTAAACAAAGTGATGATACTGTACTGTATGTCAACGAACATATGTGTTAGCGGGAATTTGTATTGTATAATCTAACCCCCTAGAGATATTACAAATATTATCATTATTAATCTTTACTAATATTATACGCCCAACTCAAACATTTTTGAGGGCTTTAGCACACTCCAAAACATATCCATATCTTGCAGGAAATATGTACACATGTTTACCATGACAGGACACATGAAAATCAAAAATTTTAGTTTGAGGTTATTTCGAATATGCATACAATTACAACATGATACATCACAATTTCCAGTTTCTCTTTTCAACATGTTCGTAAGGGAGTAGAAGGAAGCAGAGCTTATTTAATCCTACCACTTTTCCTTTACATAACAATTGCAAACACTTGTGTTTACTTCATGTTCTCAATTTATTCACAATATACTCCATAAGTAATAACATTACAAAATAAATAATAAATATGTAGCAAAAGTAAGTTGTATTTCATATAGTGAGATACATAAGATTATCAATAAATTCAGAATGTTTATCATGGTTCTTCTTATTTGTACTTTGTAAACACTTTGAGTTTGAATAGTTTCTTGAAGTGAATCATATTAGTACATTGTTTGATTTCTTTACTTAATCCATTCCATAATTGAATTCCACATACTGAGTGGAATGATGCTAAAGGTTTTAAGTGTTGTACGTGCGTACAAATGTTTTGAATTACATTTTTCTCTAAGGTTATATTTCTCCTCTCTTGTTGAGAAGAATTGTTGTATATTCTTGGGTAGCAGATTATAGTTTGCTTCGTGCATAATTTTAGCTGTTTGCAATTTCACTATGTCGTGGAAGTTCAGTATTTTTGATTCAATGAATAAAGGGTTTGAATGTTCTCTATATCCAACATTATCCTCCTGTCCAGCACTCTTATTTTTGTTTCCACTTCCTGTTTTTCTCCTGTTGCCACCTCTTCTCCTCTGGTATGCTGGCTCCCTCACCTATCCCTGATTGGCTACCAGGGACAGGTGTGTCCTCTTAAGCCTTTTAAGCCAGCTTTGGCAGTAGCACCTTAAGCAAAGCTTTCCCATTGCTTCCTGTGTCTGATTACTTTTTGTGCACTTCCCTGCTGCACCATTTTTGTTCCGCTTTCCCTTATGAAAGGGATTTTTATTCTTGCACTTCGCCTTCTGTCTCTGCATCCTGAGGTCCAGACCGTCACACAAACGTAATAAAGTAAACTGCAAAAAATTCTAGAGCCTTTAATTTATCTTATTGTCTGAATTGAATTGCTGTAATTCAATAACTATTGCACCATATTCTCCACCTTTATAGTTTAAAACCTGTATTGGCGCACCTGTAAGGGTGACTAGCATATTGTCATCTTGTTCTGCTTTCTTCACCTTTTTACCCACATTGTGTCTGTATTTGTTGTTGTTGTATTTTAGTTTTTTATTGAAAATAAAAAACTAGCTGCAGGCCTTATATGACCCACACTTTGGGCACCATTGTTGTAAACAATGTGACACCATAGCAACATGATACAGTATGTTTAATTCAATAAAGAAATAATAAACTAGAAACATATTTTTCATAATTTCTCCAACCCCAAATGGCATTAGCCACAAGCAAAAAACTAACAAACAATGGGGGCAACATTTTACAACGTGCCTGCGGAATAGATCTATATTGACACATTTACATAAACAAAGAAAAAAATCCTTCTTATTGAGCTATTTTACCTTGAATGCAATCATAGTGTCATCTTATTACAGTAATTTAGAGTAAGGACATGGACTCATCACTAATATTTGCTCTGATCATATTGTGCAGTGTGCTGGCGAATCATTGCTCATATTTGTGTATGTGTGTAGCTCCTGTTGTTCTAGTTCCGTGTCTGGTGGTTTTGTTGTCATGCGTCATATCAAATAGCTGGACTTCCTCACACACCTGATAACTTCCTCAAAGCATCCATCATCACTCTCGTGAGACACCGGGGGCCATTTACAGCCCGCAGCTAATTTTTTAACGGCCCGCTGCACATTCCAAAAAGTTTTAATAAACACAAAAAAAGTTGAATATAAGACAAAATAGGTGTAAAATAACATGGTAAAATGTTGACCTTTTTTTTGTTTTGTTTTTTAAATAACCTCCTGCTGCTCAAGACAAATACCAATTACCTTATTTTTAACTAGTATTTTAATGTCCATTTGACTGTACATTAGGAAGGAGATTCATATGGCTCTATTCGTCGCGGTTTACCTGACACAAGAAACGTGACAAATGGGGGTTGGGGGGCTGCACTATTCGCGTTAGCCGCCAGATGGCAGTAGAGTGTTGACTATCTCAAAATGTGTTTTGTGGCAATTCCAACTTTGATGACAGCGTCAGTTGCTATGTAGAGTGGTGCTTTCTGTTATTTTCAACAGACTGCATTGCAAAATGATTAACCCCTCATCTTACTCTCACGCGAGATCCACTCAGGAATGGGGCCATATGACTCCCTTCCCGACTATAGTTTGTGCACACCTCTCTTTGCGGCCGGCTTTGGGGCAGCTTCTTTAGTAGGCTTTCAAAACACTGTTGTAGCGATGCTGGCGTTTAATAGGGTTTGATGTGTTGAAGCGTGATTTTTTTTTTTTTACCATCCTGGCAGAACGTTTGGTGTAAATAGCATGCAAAATATTTTCCTCTGGAACTGTGATAGTTTGTTTACAATTCAACCCATCAACAAAGCAGTTTTTTTTCGTTGATTGGAGCTTTTTTTAGTGTAACATGATTTATTATTGAATTTACAAGAATTTAAGAATGTATCATTCCTTATTACAGCCTGATAATATGATATTTATCATGCACCCCTGCTAATAACCCACAACTGACAGGCAGGCTGCATTGACTTTGAAAAAAATATATATCCCGAGGGATTTTTTCCGTTTGCGATCCTTAGTGGAAACTGTTTGAAGGCCCCTGAATTACACACTGCATTTATTTAAAGTGGTGCTATTCTTCCGAAACAAATCAATCTTCTCTGGAACACAGTTTACACAACCTAATTATAACCTTTTATTCAGAGAAGAGAGAAGCTTTCAAAAGTGCGCTGCACCTTGACATAAGACTGCATTACTGGGGATTCCCCCTCTTTGAGCTGCAGGATCCATTATGTAATGGACAGACATGTGGTTGAATCCTTGAGAGCCACAAGATGAGCAAACACCAAAGACTTGGCACTCTGCTTCTTCCCACTTGGCCTCCTCGGGTGCCCTTTTCCTGTTGACTCTCCCGATGGAAGATTCTCCCAACATGTTTCTTTGACAAAGTGACCAAGACTACACTATGCCGTGACTCTGCAAAACTAGTTTGAACTGACTCACAGGCAGTTTCAATAAATAAAAATGAGGATGTGATTTTGGCTCCCAACTTGCACAATAGGACGTGTGTGCTAACCTGACAGAGGAGTTTTTTGTCAGCTCGGCTTGGAAATGTTGAAGTGTCTGTGGTTGGTTTTAAATGGAAGTCATACGGAAAAAGTCATCTGAAAATGACTTGGCAATTTTAGAATAATTCATCAGCAAGTCCTATTGTTAATATTTTAAATGATAAATAGAATTACGACATTTTTTTGTCTTTTTTTACTATATATATATATATATATATATATATATATATATATATATATATATATATATATATATACAGCAGTGGCGTGCCGTCACTAGAGGCAGGTGAGGCCGTGCCATCATGGAAAGAAAAAAAAAGTAAAAAGAAAAAAAAAAAAATTAAATTGTTATATGTATCCAGTGATTATACTAAAGTTATTTTCCATTTAACTTCACCAGTTTTAGATTATTTTTATTTTTATTTTCACATTTGCCGTTCAAATACTGAGAAGAGACGGTGCGGTGATCAGCAGCCAGTTGAGGCACGTCACTGATTTGTGCCTCAACATGGATTGTGCGCAATGACTCGGCTAACTGCTGGCCTGCTGTGCAGTGAGACCGTATTGCTATATGAATTATATTATACATTTCCATAGTTTAGTTAGCTGAGGTATATAATGTACAGTGTATTTTGTCAACAACTGTATGTGTGTAACGTATTTCTTGTGCTGAGCGATCATAAAACTGGAGGCTCGTCTCATAACCCCGCCTCCTGGTGCCAAGCACCTCCGCCGCAGAATGCACCCCCGACGGGAGCGCCACACCAACCAAAGCCCACACCCAAACCCTCCACGTGCCAGACCGAATCCACCCAAAAAAAAGTCACTTAACAAGAAGCTAAAAAGTGCAGAAACAACAGTGCTCGCCGGAGGAGCCGTGAACAGGGACACAACATTAGGTACACCTGCAGACTGCTGCGCGGATTTCATATTTCATTCATTCACAACTCTTCCAACACGAACACCACTGCTCCCGCACTTATAAGTAAAGGTAAGACCATAATAACGTTTTTTTATTAAATGTGCTTTTTTGTGTGCTACAGTTTGTAAGTGTAAAGTTAAAGTACCAATGATTGTCACACACACACTACACTGTAAAAAAAAAAAAAAAGTTGAGAAAACGCAAATTTTCAAGGCAACATGATGCAACAAGATTTTTGCATTTTCTCAACTTTTGACTACTGCTGGCCAGACACTGTTTTGGTAGTTAAACATAGTGAAACCTTATTTCTGAGTCTGACTAACTTAAAAACTATAATTATTTTTTACAGTGTACCAAAACAGTGTCTGGTTAGCAGTAGTCAAAAGTTGAGAAAACGCAAAAATCTTGTTGCATCATGTTGCCTTGAAAATTTGCGTTTTCTCAAATGTCTTTTTTTTTACAGTGTAGGTGTGGTGAAATTTGTCCTCTGCATTTGACCCATCCCCTTGATCACCCCCTGGGAGGTGAGGGGAGCAGTGGGCAGCAGCGGCGCCGTGCCTGGGAATAATTTTTGGTGATTTAACCCCCAATTCCAACCCTTGATGCTGAGTGCCAAGCAGGGAAGAATGCTGGTATGAGCTTTTAAACATAACCCGTTAACTGCTGCCAATCAAATGGTGAATAAGATACTCTTTAGGGTTCATATGTTTGTAAATCTGACTGTGATGAAGTCAGTGCCTCACCTGACATGAACCTCACCGCACGCCACTGATATACAGTATGTATATATATAGTAGATACCGCGGTGTTTTGGTTTCTAAGTCTTTACAATAATATTGCTGTGACGTGTGACGGTATCCAACAAAAACTTGGTGAATGTAGTTTTTTCCTGGCGCTTTAGCGTTCGTCGGGTCTGAAAATAACCTACATCTCCCAAAGTGGAGGCGTGAAACGCCGTAAGTAGGAAGCGAAGAGTGTTCGTACTTGTAGTAGATAATGGGAATTGTTTTTTGGGACATTTCCTGAAAATGTCATCAAAATCCATCCATAACTGTTTGAGTTATGTTGCAAAAACTCACAAACAAACCCTGGTGAAAACATAACCTCGATGGCGCGGTAAGAATGTCTGTGTTCTATAATAAAAAACTTTTTTTTTTAAGAATGCATTTTTAAAAAGACGCTTTTAACCTATCTCTGCACATATACATCATACGCCAGGAGCCAAGAGGAGCTTTTGTAACCTTTAATGTGTTTTCAAAAATGTTTTATTATCATTTTTATACCAAATAATATGTATTTGGAGAATCAGTCTGAATCAAGAATTGAGCGTTCTTGTAAGATAACAAATTTAACATGATTAAAAACATGAATTTGCTTATCTTCCTGTCAAATCGCTGACTGGGATTCGTTTCCTGTTGGATTGATTGGAAAACCCACTACCACTGCGCGCCACGTGGCACAATGGGAATGTCAGAGGAAATGTGCCATTATAGAAGAGGCTAGGTTTATGTTTGCTGTAAAATTTGACATAAAGTACTCTGTTATTAATTAAATGATAATTAAAATAATATTAGTAATAATACATTTCATTTGTAAAGCACTTTACATTTGTCAATCTCAAAGTGCTACAGAGTTTAAAAGGATACAAGAGTAGTTAAAAACACATAAAACATCTAAAAAAAATTAAAAAAAAATAAAGACCTTTCACACAAAACGAGGATGCCCACGGATCGTGGGGCTATATCCACAACGCTTGTCTGCATATCAAATATTATAATCTAAAAATGTGTTACATAGAAGTTTTCCACTGAGGGCCGCATACTGAAACATCTAAAGTTTTAATAAATTTTTTAGGGCTGTAAAAGTAACGGGTTAACTTATGCTATTCATGACAAAACACTATTGCATTGTGCTGTATAGATAAATACATTTTGACCATAATGATGTAAAAACGCAGATTGATTGCAATTACATTTTGACTGCACATGCCCCCTTAAATGAGCACAATATACTGTATGTAGATAGTTGAAATTGATTGAAACGAATAAACGACAGTGTGGTCCACAGAGCAATAAACTACGGTAATCTTCTAATTTCTTGCTTCAACAGCATGCATCCTCATTGCTTGGTGTCCTTGCAGGTACGCCAGTGAGCGACACGGTATGCGAGCCATGTCCTGTTGGCCTTTTCTCCAGCCGCCGCTCGTCAACAGAACCATGTCGGCCCCACAGAAACTGCACAGATGTGGGCATGAAGACGCTGCGATGGGGCACGTCCGCTTCAAACAGCATCTGTGGAAGCCAGGACCAAATTATGGCCATCGATTGTGCACATCATCACACATTGTGTCACACAGGTGAGGCCATCTGGTCTAACTCACTAGCATTAGCTTATAGCTAGAGTGACATAACTTTGTTTTCCCGACCATGAAAAGGAAGAAAGTGAGTGTTAAGGAAAGTGCTGAGGAAGTGGAAGATAAATACTATCATCCAAAAAAAGAATAATCAACAACATGAGAGAGCGACCATTCTGAATTAGAATGAGTATAACGCAGCCAAGAATGTTAAAATAATATTTAAACGGCGGACATTTATCCATGTACATATGGAAACGCTGCTGATGGTGTGTGGAAGTAGATACCGTAGTTCACTCGCTCATGTGAATGCTCCACATTATTGTTACATTACTTCATAAAACTACTGTCGTTGTTGGTAGTACATTCTATTGTATTGTTTCTAGACAATATTTCTTGTCCAAAAATTATTTTTTCTTTTCAAAAGGCATGTTACATGTTAAAGTTGTGCTGTTCTGGAGGGGCAACCACCAAATTGATTTCACTTAATTTTAATGGGAGACGTTGAATTGACATACAAGTGTTTCGATTGTACAAATTAAGCTTGTAAATTGAGGTATTACAATATTATGTCAGGAAGTAAATACTAAGCATCTAATTGGTTAAATGTCATCATCTATGCTGCTTACATGCTCTCGTATAATATCCAGGGATTGCTATTTGCAGTACCAGTTAGTTTTCTTCTTCAAGATACGAATGCAGACAACTGCAAAAAAACAAACAAACACCATATTGTACACAACAATCTGAACAAGACGTGGAAAAACAAAAACAATGGAAGAGAATGAGGGTCTCCTGTATTTACTTCTTCTTCTTTACTCGTTCATGGTCATTTTTAGGCAGAGGGCAGAAATAAAACAGACTGTTGCAGCAAATTGGAAACTATAAATTAGAATACTAATATTATAGTGTGGTATTTAGGGCGAAGGCACTTAGCAAACATGCCTGTGGTTGGTTTTTGCACATTAAAAGGGGCGTTGCAAGGGATGGAGAGACAGGCTTATGACAAATGATATATGTCAAAAATAACTTGTTACCCCGTGTGATTAATCACAAAATAAATTGCATTAATTATGTTTATATGCAGATTAATAATGCAATTCATTTGACCACAAATGCTCTTTTACCTTTTAGCTGTACCTGAAAGGCGTCGCGGGTTCTTATAATGTCAAAATTTCACTTCAAAAATACAACCGGACTGGACTTTAGATAAACTTGTTAGCAAGTTTCGATAAAATAAGTGTTGTGCATTCAAAAAAAATTTTTTAAAAATGTTCCTTCATGACATTCTAACAGTAAATTTGCAGATATTGGGGCCTTTTTGAATTGTGAGTTTTTTATTTGTTTACTATGTATAACCTGTGATTATTCACGATTAATACAAATTGTGATTAATCTGATTTAAAGAAAAATAATCTGTTTGACAGCACACACACATGACGGAGCATGTGCGGTGAAAATGCAATTTATGATTAATATTTGTGTAGAATCAAATAAGTGTATATACACATATATATGTGTGTATATATATAAATAACAATAAAATATAAATAAAATTGATGGATGGATGGATATATATATATGGGTATGTGTATATATATATATATATATATATATATATATATATATATATATATATATATATATATATATATATATATATATGTATATTTATATATATATATATATATATATATATATATATATATATATATATATTTATATATATATATATATATATATATATATATATATATATATATATATATATATATATATATATATATATATATATATATATGTATGTATATATATATATATATATATATATATATATATATATATATATATATATATATATGTATATATATATATATATATATATATATATATATATATGTGTATATATATATACGGCGTGGCGAAGTTGGTAGAGTGGCCGTGCCAGCAATCGGACGGTTGCTGGTTACTGGGGTTCAATCCCCACCTTCTACCATCCTAGTCACGTCCGTTGTGTCCTTGGGCAAGACACTTCACCCTAGCTCCTGATGGGTGCTGGTAGCGCCTTGCATGGCAGCTCCCTCCATCAGTGTGTGAATGTGTGTGTGAATGGGTGAATGTGGAAATACTGTCAAAGCGCTTTGAGTACCTTGAAGGTAGAAAAGCGCTATACAAGTATAACCCATTTATCATTTATTATTTATATATATATATATACTATATATATATATATATATATATATATATATATATATATATATATATATATATTATTATTAAATAATGAGTATGATATGCTGTACAATTAGGAAGACTATGATTTATGATGTATGCATAAGAATATGTCGATAGAGACAGGAGGGTTTTTTTGTGTTTTTTGTAGTTCTGTTTCTTTTTACTCTATACTTATTTTATACTATATGGCATTCACTTTAATTATTGTTTATTTCTTTTTTTTAAAAGAAGCAATTATAAAAGACGAGATATTGCATAATTTTGTGAAACCATTGCATTACAGTGTCAAAAAAATTATATTGAGACCACTACCCTCTATTTCAGAGTAGAGGATCCTTTGCCCTTTTTCAAAGAACACCGTCTTTATCCCTCATGATGATTGCAACAGTCTATCAGGTTAAAAAACACAAGCATGTGATCAATATTGTTAAATAACATTCAACATCGAACTTCACTTCACTTCCCTTTTTTTGGCGCGCTGCCAACAGAATCACATAAGGGGCAGAAAGTTAATTAAACAGAACAAAGAGGACTTCCTGTATAGCAACGTGTTACAATGTATTCTCGTAACTAATACTCTTTTTCTATGTGTACAGTGTACAAATAAATGTCACAACATGCAGTGACTGTTATCGCATCATTTCATTGGACTCTCAGCATCCCTCAGTATTCTCATGCAGTTACTGAGAAAACCGCAGTCATCCTGAAACTATACCAAAATCGAAAGCAGAAGATTTAGTCAGTGTTTGTTACTCAAGCCCAAACTATTTTCATGCTTAAAACTCTTGACTTTCCAGTCTCCAAAATATGATAGCGTCACACAATTGACTTTTTACAATGTTTGTACAATTGACCACATTTACTTGTGATGCACACCACCCAGCCACAAGTATTGCCGGCAGAACACCATGTTTTGTTAAAAGAAATCCCAACGCAGATTGACTAATGATTTCTGCTGTCTTCTTGTAGATGTGCTCTTTTGTGAGGAGGCAGTTTTCCAGTCACTAGCCTCCCTGCAGTTGTCCTCCGTGCCCCTGGAACGTCTGTTGGAGAGTCTTCCAGGCCGCAGGGTGGATCGCAAGAGCGTGGAGAGGCTGAAGAAGGCTTGTTCGCCGCAGCAACACGTCCTCCAGCTGCTGCGACTATGGAGGCAGCAGAACAAGGACCAGGATAAGCAGTATGGCATTATAAAAGGTATCAACACTTTATTATTACGCACTTTTTCTTTGTTAACCACGTTAAAAACAATGTATAGGTCCAGATTTGCTACGCAGTTCAAGATAGTGCTGTCAAGTGGGTGTAAATATTGAAATAAATGAATAGGTAATGTGGAAGTCCAGTCCATTCTTCCGGGCTCAGCCAGGTCAACTACACACAGGGGCGCCGAAAAGGGGGGGTAAAGGAGACGGATTCTAGGGGCCCATGATGGAGGGGGGCCCATAGAGGCCCCTAATGATGATGAAATTATAATACAGGGGGCCCTGTAAAGATTATTTTCATGGGGCCCAAAATCCCTAGCGGCGCCCCTGACTACACAATTTGTATTGGCAACCATTTTTGATTGTTAGATTTTTTTACCAACAGATTGATGGATAAAGCTTTGAAATTGTAAGTCATGGCGACAAGCAGATATTCCAGTGCTTGTTTTTTATAACCCAAAAACAAATGCTTGGAAAATCTTGTTGCATGATCAATGAACATTAAAGGGGAACTGCACTTTTTAAATCTTGCCTATTGTTCACAATCCTTATGAGAGACAAAAAGAAATAAAGATTTTGTGTTTTTTGCATTATAATTTGTATTAATCGGCTCGTTCTAGGTGGCTAGCAGTGCAGTTAATGGAGCAATCAATTCTGTCTCTAAATCACTTTGAAAATGCATCCAAAAAACACCAACAATACTTCCGTAACCTGTATAACAACCAAGCTGTTGCGACATTGTTATTGTAAGAGCAAACACTGAGGAAGACATTGCCTTGCGACGGCATGCTACGGCATTAGCTGTAAGCTAGCTACTGTGTCAGCAGCTTAAAGGCCTACTGAAACCCACTACTACCGACCACGCAGTCTGATAGTTTATATATCAATGATGAAATCTTAACATTGCAACACATGCCAATACGGCCGGGTTAACTTATAAAGTGCAATTTTAAATTTCCCGGCAAACTTCCGGCTGAAAACGTTTCGATATGATGACGTTTGCACGTGACGTCAACGGTTGAAGCGGAAGTATTCGGAGCCTATTGAATCCAATACAAAAAGCTCTGTTTTCATCTCAAAATTCCACAGTATTCTGGACATCTGTGTTGGTGAATCTTTTGCAATTTGTTTAATGAACAATGGAGACTGCAAAGAAGAAAGTTGTAGGTGGGATCGGTGTATTAGCGGCGGACTACAGCAACACAACCAGGAGGAGTTTGAGATGGATAGCAGACGCGCTAGCCGCCGACCTCACCTTGACTTCCTCCGTCTCCGGGCCGCCGACCACATTGGTGATCGGGTGAAGTCCTTCGTTGTACCGTCAATCGCTGGAACGCAGGTGAGCACGGGTCGTGATGAGCAGATGAGAGCTGGCGTAGGTGCAGAGCTAATGTTTTTAGCATAGCTCTGTTGAGGTTCCGTAGCTAAGTTAGCTTCAATGGCGTCGTTAGCAACAGCATTGCTAAGCTTCGCCAAGCTGGAAAGCATTAACCGTGTAGTTACATGTCCAGAGTTTGGTAGTATTGTTGATCTTCTGTCTATCCTTCCAGTCAGGGACTTATTTGTTTTGTTTCTATATGCAGTTAAGCCCGATGCTATCACGTTAGCTCAGTAGCTAAAGTGCTTCACCGATGTATTGTCGTGGAGATAAAAGTCACTGTGAATGTCCATTTCGCGTTCTCGACTCTCATTTTCAAGAGGATAAAGTATCCGAGGTGGTTTAAAATACAAATCCGTGATCCGCAATAGAAAAAGGAAAAATTGTGGAATCCAATGAGCCCTTGTACCTAAGTTACGGTCAGAGCGAAAAAAAGATACGTTCTGCACTGCACGCTAGTCCTTCACTTTCACGTTCCTCATCCACGAATCTTTCATCCTCGCTCAAATTAATGGGGTAATCGTTGCTTTCTCGGTCCGAATGTCTCTCGCTGCTGGTGTAAACAATAGGAAAATGTGAGCAGTCCTTCCTCCGGTGTCGTCACACTACTTCCGCTATGGGCAAGGCTTTTTTTTATCAGAGACCAAAAGTTGCTAACTTTATCATCGTTGTTCTATACTAAATCCTTTCAGCAAAAATATGGCAATATAATAATAATAAATTCATTCAGTAGGCCTTTAATGGCTTTTGAGTTTGTAACGGACAACACAATATAATACGACACCAATCTATACTGACTGAAAAACATGAACAATCATATTACAGTATCTGTTAAAGTATTAGTTGTAATAACACGCATGACGTGCTGCGTGTATCGTGATCAATATTAAAGTGGCTCACTCGATTGACAGTTGTCTGTTTCATTCAGCTTGCCAGGGAAGTTTTTCTGGTTTATTTGGGGTAAGCACTCCATTTCTGTCCGCATAGCTTGGCTCCAAGTTCCATATTTGCAGCGTCAAGTCATGCCGACCTCACTCTCTCGGCTTCTGTCTATTCCAACGTTTCACCCTGTCTTTGTGCTCGCTTAAAGAAGCAGCCGTTCATCCTCCGTATATTCAGCTTCAAAAATATATGGTTGTGAACCCTCATTTGTCCAAAAATAATCGTCTTTGTTGTCTGGTACCAAGTCAGCCATGATTACAACACACTCGCGTTTGTTGCCAGAAGTCAGAAGTGTGTTGCTAATGAAACGGAAATAAATGCGCCGAAGAATTAGTTCCGGCAATGCTTAAAATGACCAAAATACAGTAAATATTGTACATATTACTTATTGTTATGAGCATTTCTGTTACTACATTATATATAGACTTGCAGTGTGTAAATAAAACATTGATGGAGGGTTTTGAAGTTGTTTTAGAGGTCTTTGAAGGCTACAATGGTGACTCCCATTAGCTGCCTCTTCCAAGCATTTTTTTTATTACCTTTTGAATCCTAAAAAAAAGACATGTGTGTTCTTGTCTCTCATAATGATTGTGAACAATAGACAAAATTCCAAAAAAGTGCAATTCCACATGAAAGAATAGAACATGTGCAATTGGATTAAGTACATTTATCTGTCTAAAGTGAAAGAACAAATATATTCAGCCAAAAAGTCCTTTATTATTTTCAGCCTTTCACAATGCCTGGGCCTTGTGTTTGACAACATTAATTTAGTAAATTAGTCATGTAGTAATCTGTAATTCGTAATGCGTACAACTAAATTTAAGATGTGTTTGACAACTGTGAAAGTCATGTTTTTCGGGCTTAGACTGGGGGTGTACCAACTGGCCGCAAAGTGAAAAGTCAAAGTATACGGGTGCCATTTCAATATTCTTTTGATTGTGTAAAAATAAATAAAAAACTGACATTATTTATATTGCATGTCAAGACAAAATGTTGTGTTAGCTTTGAGTTATAGGTGACAAAGTAAACTATTATTAGCATTTTCTTAATACATTACATCTTTTAGCTCTTTTTTACTACATTTTTCCGTTGTTTTTTTTCCAGACACTCTGCTGCGGCCCAACAAAACACACCTGGTTTCGAGCATCAAAAATATGCATTTTTAAAGATTTAAATTGGTGTGCCCATTATTCGTTCTTTTTTTTTTAATTATCAATTTTTATCAATAAAAAATTGTAAAACTTCTAAAGATTCGTTTAAGAATACCGCGATAATCATGATGCTTTTACTCACAATAACCGTGATATGACATTTTGCAGCCATGAATTGTCTTATCATGGAAGCACAACAAGTTTAAAATAGCCTGGAAAAAAGCAAGACACCTGTTTGAGTCAGCCACTCGCAGGAAAGCTACTGGTGGTATCAACAACAAGCAGTGGACGACATTGCCACAATACTATATTGTCAACTGGGATTACTCGTGATTAATCACAATTCAAAAGTGTGATTAATCTGCTTAAAATTATTAATCGTTTCCCAGCACTATTTTTTACACAAGTGACATCGACTATTGACTATTCGTGCTTATGTGCTGCATCATCAAATATAAACAAACAATGCACTGATGTGGTACAGGTGTCAACCACTGTGAACGCAAGGTCTCCCGCTGCAACACCCTGAAGAACCTGACTTTTGATGACCTCTTGGAGGTGACCAACAGCTTGCCAGGGGTCAAAGTCCGCCCGGAGGACGTGTCGGCGGTGGTGGCGACCTGTCCCCCCAAGCAGTACGTCCTGCAGCTGCTCCACCTGTGGAAGAGAGCCAACTTCGACCTGGATCTGGTCAAAGGTCTTTCTCACAGTGTGAGGGTGCTGCGCGGAAAAGGGGCGCCGCGTTATCTTCTGAAAGGCCTCAAGAAGATCAGCCGCATCATAGGCTCCGCCTCCACTCGCAAGACGTATGAAAAGATGTTTGTTAGTATGCTTCAAGATGAACTGTTTTTTAAAACTCTTAAGCCATTCAATGAATAAGAGTAAAAAAGGCTGCTGTTTCAGTAGGGATGGGAATTCTACTAAATCTTCTTAATCGGCTTTGGGAAAAATCACATTTTTTCTATGAGAATCTCTCCTGGAATGTTCTCAGCACCTGTTTCCGTGCTGTGTTGTACTGAGCAGAGGAGTTGTACCATACCAAAGGTCTGCGTGGTTGTCGTTTTTCAACAGCGTCTCTTCTGGTCGCAGATGAGTAGTGCACTCCATTTTGTCTCCATAGCTTCCAGATACATCCATCCATCCATCCATTTTCTACCGCTTGTCCCTTTTGGGGTCACACAATTAATCCACAATGAATTCTCCAGAATTGCCCATTCCTTGCTTGTATCCTAAATAAACTCCAAAGGAGAACAACACTCAAGCTCTAAAACACTCATAGTGCGATTACATATAAATATATACTGTATATATATATATATATATGAGTAAAGTGGTACCTTGGTTTTTGGTAGCAATCCATTTCCGTAACCCAAATCATACAAAAACCGAGGCAATCTTTCCAATAAGAAATCATATAAATCCAATTAATCAGTTCCAAACACCCAAAAATATTAACACAAAACATGTTTTATAAAGAATATTTATAGTTTTTCATTCAGATAACAATGTAAATTAAACATAAATGATATACTTTTTTCTTTTATTTATTTATTTTATTTTTTGTAGCCATACTTTTTAATAAAAACAAATGTTTGTTTTAAAATGTTTTCTTTTTACATTTTTGCAGACATATTTTCTTTATTTGTTTTCTTTATTTATTTTTATAATTTTTTTTAGCCATACCTCTTTTTATTTTATTTTTTTATTTTTTGTATTTACCAGTTGAGTTACCAATGCAATGATTCTTTGTTTGGTCAATGGATTCCGTGGAATAATACGCCAAGAAACACTAATTTGATAACCAAGATGGCAACATTTGGGGAAAATGAATGATGAAAAACTAAATCATAAGAAAAGTACCAAGGTACCACTGTATTATTATTATTATTATTATGATGATTATTAGTATTATAAAAATGTATAGTGCAGATGAACCTGGTGTACAGTATATGTACGTGGGACAGACATAGAGTAGGTCACATGGTAGCATCATGTAAATAAAGCTATACTCACCAAATTTAAACATATGCAGAGATAATTTGGAAACCAGGTGAGTTTATAATCCTAAATTGCCTTTCAGTAATTACTCAAATGCTTTTGATTTGAAAAAAAATAGCAATTCTACATGTGCCCTCTAGGCAGAGTAATCTTTGCAAAATATTTCATGGGAACCCTTTTCAGTCTGTGAAAAGTAACACACACAATTATTTAAGATGTAAATAGCAAACGGTTTTATGGAAAAATGGGCAAGCAAATGTGCTTCCCCCTCACCCCCCTTTCTCGCCATTTGGGAGGAAGGATTTGGTTTCATAATGAAATCCAGGTATGAGCTATATAATTGTCTTTTGTTTTGTTTTGTTGGTTTTGTCCGCGACTGCTGGCAAGTTAAGCTCCTGGAAATTTAATGTTGTTACTGTCAGCTTTGTGAATGTACAATTGTGTTCTATTTAAAAGGGAGTTTATCTTGGACTTGTATGTAATGGCTTGTTTTTATTGCTTCATAAGAAATACTGAATCCTAAATGCTGCAACTTCTTGAAGGGATATGTTTTATATTTGTTTTGTTTTTATTTTTTATACAAAGAAGTGTCTTGTTTCTTTATTGTATATATAAAACTAATGGTGCGTTCAAATGCTTCATAAAAGATTGGACTTTTTCTCCCTGCTTGTGGTTTCTTAAAAAGTGATCATTATGATATTTTTGTGACTCATTGTGCCAACATGTCATATACAGGAAACTGCATATGCAGTTTCCTGTATATGTATCATGTATTACAGTGTATCATCTTCATTGTCACATATCAGGTGACTCATTTGCTATAGCAGCAGATTCAGCTCATAACCTTTAGCTATATTACGTCACACTTCTGAAAACTGACCAAAAGGTTGTGAAAAGGCTTTTCAGAGGTGCACGCACAAGTGAGTGCAATAGTTATAGTGCAAAATACATGTTGGTTATATGAATAAAATGGCAAAATCTTACTTCTCACTATGAGTCAATGCAGTTGTACGCCATAGAAATAATAAATATATCAATATAAAAAGGTAAGGAACTTAATTTTTTTAGTTGAATCTATAACCAAGGCAGTAAAACCATGAACTGTAAACAAAAATGTTCATCGTAAATTCACAGCAAATTGTTGGCTAATTTACTGTGAAATATTTTTATCGCAATTTACTGTAACCGCAGAGCTGTGATTTCACGGTTAACTACGATAATGTTAGAAATAATTACGGTAGCTTCACATTTGTATTTTTATAGTTAATCATAATAAAATGACAATGAAATACTGTAAATTCACCATTACAATCTTATTGGTGATTATTTTTCGGTTTACGGAAATCAGTTTGAATTTACAGTAGTTTGTTGCGATATTACAGAGGACTATGATTACAGTATTTTACTGTGAAATACCAGTGAATTGATGTGAAATATAAGGATATTGTAATAGCACATATCCAGTAAAATGTACATTTTGATTCCTGTATTTTACTGTAAAGAAATGCTGTCAAATATTGGTGTTGTATTACAGTATGTGGATTCTTACGGCCAAGCCGCACAGAAAGCTAATGATAATCATGAAAAATGTATAATTCAAAATGAAAGAAATGTGTTTCATGCTGTTGTCCAATCATTATATATATTATAGAATTGTTAATGGATATTTTTGGGAGAAAAAATACAAAACCATGTACGTACAGCAGGGGTGTCAAACTCATTTTCTTCAAAGGCCACATTGCAATAATGTCTGCATCACAGTGAATGAAATATATATGAATTCTATAAACATACAATAGCTTCACAACACAGTTACCTATATATTTGATTATTATATTTCTTATTAACAGATTGATGGATAACATGCTTTGAAATCATAAGTCAAGGTGACAAGCAGATATTTAAGTATTTTTGATAACTCTCCCAAATATGTTGTGTGAGCAGACACTATTAAAGTTCAGAAGACTGTATTGCATGCAGTATTTATTTTTATCTGTTTTTGTCCAAATTGAAAGAAAAATGAAGGGCTTTATTCTGTATATTATTTCCAGGCTTTTGTGGCAGGCCAGATCTGGCCCGCGGGCCTCGAGTTTGACACCTGTGATGTACAGTATATATAAGTAATACATCTTTTTTAATAACACAATGTTTTTTGCAAGAAATAATTCAGAAATAATGGATGTAGAGATATACAGTGGAGATTGATATGCACCCAAACCAGTGGGAAGCGCCAAATGACTTCTAAGCAAAAGCTTTTCTTCCTGGCACTCACACACATCAGGGAACAGCATAAATGCAGTCATGACACAGAAACACACACACACACCAACACACACAAATCAAACCACAGTGGTGTCCTGCTGCTATTTTTTAAGATAACAGTGATCAATGAGGTCAAGAAATATGATATTACTGTGCAGAATAAAAAGAGGTGTTTAAAAAAGCATATTATCAAGTCATTTAACAGATATTGAAAAATGCCTTTTTTAAATAATTAATTTTGCCTTTGATTTGTAATGTTTAATTTATTTTTCTTCTTAAAACCAGTCTCTAAAAAGAGAGGCCGTCTTATATTTGGCTCAATAAGTTTGACTACACATCAATATTATGTGCAGCTTTACTTAACATTTAGTGTACAAATAAACATATGTGGGTTTTTTTCATTAATGTACTCGTTTGTGCAACAAAATGAGACATTATTGATAAAGCACATGATTGCAAGTATGTTAATGTGGTAAGTGTAAATGTGGTAAATGTGGTTTCCTAATGTCGAATGAGCTTTGCTTTACGTTGCTCAATTACGCACAATCCCGCATTAACTTCCCCGTTTGGTATCGCATAACACGTACAAGTGGGTTGACCTTCAAACTACCTCCCGCAATCGTGTGGATCCTCTCAGATATAAAAGTGTGTGTGTGTCAGAAAGCCATGTGAGTGCAGTGACAACATCAGCATGGTGAGTACACACACTGTGATGCGTTCAAAGGCAGTAATTGCACATTGTTCCTATGTGTTTAAATTGTTCCTATGTGTTTAATGTGTATCCAGAAGACTCCAGGGTACTTTTTTTGTTTTAGTCACTGCTTTCATTCCCGCCTTCTAGTGTTACTGCAGACTTTTGGAGACTCTGACGTGAAAGCAGAGATTATAGAGCCTTTATGATGCTCTCTTCGTAGTGTACTGTACGTAGCTCTTTGTCGTTTCTCTTAACCCTTGTGTATGTTCATGTTGTTGTTACTCAGCCAGTGTTTGTGGGTCTGATGGACCCGTTGCATTTTGTGGCTTTTAATGCCTCACAATCAAACACTTTTATGTTAAAATACTGAACAGATGTTTACCTTATCCCAATAAACATATGTTCAGTATTTTAACATAAAAGTGTTTGATTGTGAGCCATTAAAAGCCACAAAATGCAACGGGTCCAACAACAATATGAACATTGCACGGAAAATTTCTCTGCCAGTTTCTGCATCCCACAGGGATTCTTCTTTTGTGTTTCTGCACCTGCGGTTCCCACACAAGGTTGCAACATTGTTTGTCAACACTGTCTGCGCTCATTTTGTCGCACATTTGACCCTCTTATGTTCTGTGTACCTACACTCTGTCCTCCTCCTGTCTAGGCCTGCTGTGTGTGTGTGTGTGTGTGTGTGTGTGTGTGTGTGTGTGTGTGTGTGTGTGTGTGTGTGTGTGTGTGTGTGTGTGTGTGTGTGTGTGTGTGTGTGTGTGTGTGTGTGTGTGTGTGTGTGTGTGTGGGTGCGTGTGGTACGCAGAACATCAATTTCCACACTTCTATTAGCCCCGGGTCCAGTGGACCCGGACATATTATATGTAATAGAAATGTGTAGGGGGGGTGTATGGTGTGTAAAAAATGAAAAAAAAATGAAAACAGGTCCCACAGACCCGAACACCACACAAAACGCTGAGGGAGCTGTTTTCCTCCCGCAAAGTCTTCTCAGTGAGCAACTCTTTTTGACTTAGCGAGTTAGCATTCCTTGGACAAAGTATGTTGAGTGCTATTGGAGCTACATGTGTTTACCACCAGCAGTAAATGAGATGTAACTTTCGTGAACAAATCGAGTCTTTTGAACGGCTCTTTTCAATGAACCATGAGAACCGATTCCCAGTATTCCAAGTTCGTTTGGGAGCCTTTTTTTATGCACATGCAAATTTAGCGTTGGCAGTCAAAGGAAACTGAGCAACATTTGGAGTGACTTTTTTTTTATTGTTTTTACAAATAACAATTTATATATACAGTCGTAGTCAAAAGTTTACATACACTTATAAAGAACATAATGTCATGGCTGTCTTGAGTTTCCAATCATTTCTACAACTCTTATTTTTTTGTTATATAGTGATTGGAGCACCTACTTGTTGGTCACAAAAAACATTCATGAAGTTTGGTTCTTTTATGAATTTATTATGGATCTACTGAAAATGTGACCAAATCTGTTGGGTCAGAAGTATACATACAGCAATGTTAATATTTGGTTACATGTCCCTTGGCAAGTTTCACTGCAATAAGGCGCTTTTGGTAGCCATCTACAAGCTTCTGGCAAGCTTCTGGTTACATTTTTGACCACTCCTCTTGACAAAATTGCTGCAGTTCAGCTAAATGTGTTGGTTTTCTGACATGGACTTGTTTCTTCAGCATTGTCCACACGTTTAAGTCAGGACTTTGGGAAGGCCATTCTAAAACCTTAATTCTAGCCTGATTTAGCCATTCCTTTACCACTTTTGACGTGTGTTTGGGGTCATTGTCCTGTTGGAACACCCAACTGCGCCCAAGACCCAACCTCTGGGCTGATGATTTTAGGTTGTCCTGAAGAATTTGGAGGTAATCCTCCTTTTTCATTGTCCCATTGACTCTCTGTAAAGCACAAGTTCCATTGGCAGCAAAACAGGCCAAGAGTATAATACTACCACCACTATACTTGACAGTAGGGATGGTGTTCCTGGGATTAAAGGCCACACCTTTTTTCCTCCAAACATATTGCTGGGTATTGTGGCCAAACAGCTCAATTTTTGTTTCATATGACATCACATGAACAAACTTTCCTCCTTCTGGAGGAAAGTTCTGTGGTCAGATGAAACAAAAATTGAGCTGTTTGGCCACAAAACCCAGCAATATGTTTGGAGTAGAAAAGGTGAGGCCTTTGATCCCAGGAACACCCTACCTACCGTCAAGCATGGTGGTGGTAGTATTATGCTCTGGGCCTGTTTTGCTGCCAATGGAACTGGTGCTTTAAATGGGACAATGAAAAAGGAGGATTACCTCCAAATTCTTCAGGACAACCTAAAATCATCAGCCCGGAGGTTGGGTCTTGGGCGCAGTTGGGTGTTCCAACAGGACAATGACCCCAAACACACGTCAAAAGTGGCAAAGGAATGGCTAAATCAGGCTATAATTCAGGTTTTAGAATGGCCTTCCCAAAGTTCTGACTTAAACGTGTGGACAATGCTAAAGAAACAAGTCCATAACAGAAAACCAACAAATTTAGCTGAACTGCACCAATTTTGTCAAGAGGAGTGGTCAAAAATTCAACCAGAAGCTTGTGGATGGCTACCAAAAGCGCCTTATTGCAGTAAAACTTGCCAAGGGACAAGTAACCAAATATTATCATTGCTGTATGTATACTTTTGACCCAGCAGATTTGGTCACATTTTCAGTAGACCCATAATAAATTCATAAAAGAACCAAACTTCATGAATGTTTTTTGTGACCAACAAGTATGTGCTCCAATCACTCTATCACAAAAAAATAAGAGTTGTAGAAATGATTTGAAACTCAAGACAGCCATGACATTATGTTCTTTACAAGTGTATGTAAACTTTTGATCGCGACTGTATATATATCTAAATATATATATATATATATATATATTAATATATATATATATATATATATATATATATATATATATATATATATATATATATATATATATATATATATATATATACAGTATATAGATATATATACACTGTATATATATACACTGTATATATATATATATATATATATATATATATATATATATATATATATATATATATATGTATATATATATATATATATATATATATATATATATATATATATATATATATATATATATATATATATATATATATATATATGTATGTGTGGGGGAAAAAAATCACACATACATATTACGCTCTACCACGGTATCGAGCACTATTTTTTTGGATAATCTAATTAAGACATATATATATATATATATATATATATATATATATATATATATATATATATATATATATATATATATATATATATATATATATATATATATATATATATATATATATATATATATATATATATATATATATATATATATGATGGATAGATAGATAGATAGATAGATAGATAGATAGATAGATAGATAGATAGATAGATAGATAGATAGATAGATAGATAGATAGATAGATAGATAGATAGATAGATAGATAGATAGATAGATAGAATTTTACTTTACCTCAATGTGGTCCCCAAGTCAAAACATGTGGACACCCCTGAATCAGAATGTTTGTAGTGGTTTATGAATGAAGATGATGCTTCTTTGCCTCCTCAGCTGTTCCTACCATCACTGCTGGTGCTGCTATGCAGCGTTCAATGTCACCTGGTGGACTCCACTCCCAAGTACGAGTACAAAGACCCCGCCACAGGGGAGACAATCTTGTGCGACAAGTGTCCCCCTGGCACGCACATGTCCGCGCACTGCACGACCAGCACGCCCACCGTGTGCGTGGCGTGCAGGGAGAGCCACTTCACGGAGCTGTGGAACTACTTGCCCAAGTGTCTCTACTGCAACAACTTCTGCACAAACAACAAGGAGGTTGAGACGAAGTGCAGTCCCAGTAAAAACAGAGTGTGTCGGTGCAAGGAGGGCTTCTACATGAAGGAGGACTACTGCAGCAGACACTCCACTTGCCCCCAAGGTCACGGCGTTCTAACCAGAGGTAAAACTATCTATTATTTTCTATCAGGTCTAATGTGCACTAAATTGTTTAAAAAAAATACTTGGCTGAGAACCATGAGGCACAGTTTGGGGGGGCTCAAACCAGAGAAGAGGTCACCTTAATCGCGAAAATTACTCATGCATTTATTATTATGATATTTGTAGCTTTACAGTAACACATACATACTTAAATTATTACATTGAATACAAAATGAATGTGTACAGTTTACAGATGCATTTTTTTTACTGTTTCTGACAGAGTTGAAGCATAAGCAGCATCACACTAATAAACAATATATATCTCACCAGACTTAAAGGGGTCGAATTATGCAAAAACAACTTTTGTTGACCTGTTGGTACCTGTTTTTGTATATTTGGGATCTGCATAATTCACGGAAATGTTACGGTACAGGGGGGAAGAAGACGACACAGAATGCATTATGTCGTTTTAGCTGTATTTATTGATATATATATATAATAAGAAATGAAGTGTGAAACTAATCCAAATGTGTGTGGTGTGCGACTATGTGTAGTGATTAGCTGTTGAGTTTTACCGGTAGTGTTGCGCAGAAGTCCAAGGGGGAAAGGCAAGCTCAGAGATCCGTGGGCAGGCGTGAGGTCGAGATCCAAGAGGCAGCCAGGGAACCAGGGGGAATACGGGGAAACGAGACACACAGCTCGTGACGCGGGAACGGAGGAATGCTGCTGGATGACGACAAGGGACACGAGACAAATGAACAAGGGGGGGGGGGGGACACACAGAGAGAGCGAGTGTGCATAGAGCTAGAGATTGTCGGCTTGCTGTACTGGAACAGGTCGCTGCGTTCTGGCCCGGAACGCAGGTTTGCACTGGCTTAAGAAGCCCAGGGAGCTCATCAGCGACAGAGTGCTGATTGATTGCAGCCGCTGGCTGCTGCAGGAGTGGCGCGCGCAAGAGCGCGCTTGGAAGTGCGCTCAGTGCAGCGCATAGATGAATGCGCACTGGAATGCCCCCGGGCCATGACAGGAAATTTGAAATTAAACCATGGAGGCATTGCGGAGATATTTTTAAAGTAATCTCACCTTCTTCCAAACTTGCTCCAAACGAGCCGTTTGGAATTTGAGACTTGTGATGTATCTTGCCTTAGTTACATCAGCGGATATCTCCATGTATGGTAGACGTTTACCTGAAGAGCTTTGCGCGAGTCCACCATTCTTATTCATGTATACTCCAAAGATGCAGTCAATAAGTTCCTTATTTTTTCCTCTATGAATTTGTTGTGAGGCAGACTGGCTCGTACATGCACATGCATGCAAAATTCCCCGCTGTTGCCATTTCTAATACAAAGAAGCATACAGTTCTAACTTATATGCGTCAGTAGACTCCATATAGAAGCGCTAAAAAGTACAACATGGCTGACGATAGAAGATGCTGTTTGAGTGGAGGCATGTAAATAAGATCACCCACAAAATGTCTTGACGATGGTCTGGAAAATATAATCAATGCAACATTTTGACCAAAGAACGACCATTACATGTTATGTAAAAAAAAAAAATCATAACATGACTCCTTTTAATATTGTTCTGACCCTTTTTTTAATTCAGTAAGGTAGTTTTATTGATAAAGATTGATAACATGTTATTGATAAGGGCAAATTTAATGTTTATTTGGCTTTGTTAACACTTTATATGACGTCATATCAGTTCACTTCCTGTTATAGATCCCTTTAAAATCCACATTTTATCTCAACAATTACAATTTTAAATACAACTAAAGGGATGGTGTTTTTACTGATTCAAAAACAATTTGTGATTTTTTTTTCAGCACTTAAAAGGGAACTCCACTGTTTTTGAAGACAAGAACAGATCTGTTTTTCTTTTTTTAATCCATTCTAACTCATAAATAAGCATGAACAAGAGTCAGCTAACAATAGAGCTACTGGGATTCGCTCTATCCCGCCTATAAAGCGCTCTATAAAACAATCAAAAACCTCCATCAATGTTTTATATACATGCTGTAAGTATACAGTATATGTAATATAGTAACAGTCACATTCATAATATCATGTAATATTTACTTATTTTGCACATTTCAAGTACACGTCGGCATATACATTTCACAGACGCATCACAACGTTCACTTTTTCACTACTACCCACGGCAGACCTTGTGGGAGCCATCAAAGACTACTTTAGGACAAATAGTGATCCAGAACCTTGTATTTTTGAGCCCGAATATGAGGAGGATGAGATACACTTTTTAGCATTAGATTAATTTTTTGTACATAAAGTCAATATTAGACAAAGTGAATTCAACCTTAATGCACTACAATAAGCAAGTATGACTTATGTTACGACGCTCAAGGCTCTCGTCTTTGTTTTTAGGTACAGCACAAAATGACACAGTCTGTCACAGGTGCTCTGACGGCTTCTTCTCCACCTCTTCCTCTGCACTGGAGGAGTGTGTCAAACACAAAGAGTGTGTAAACGGACAGCAGCTTCTACTCCCTGGTTCCGCAATCCATGAGGCAGTTTGTGGCCGCTGTGAGGAGCTTGCAAATGGAGGTAATATTTGGAGGTAATATTGCCATATCTTCAAGCAGATAGTTATTTGGTAGGAGGGATTTTGACATATTGGGATATAGGAAGTGCTATAATTTAAACACATTATAATTCATGATTGATTACAAGGGATTGTTACACCAGTCTTGGTTAGCTTGTTAAGGGAGATAACAACTTATGTGTGTTTGTAAAAGCACTAATTAGAGCTAAGGCAAAACTATTTAAAAAATAATTTTGTTCTTCAAATAAAATAACAATATTAAGTTAAGTTAAAGCACCCATGATTGTCACACACACACACACTAGGTGTGACAACATTATTCTCTGCATTTGACCCATCACCCTTGATCACCTCCTGGGAGGTGAGGGGAGCAGTGAGCAGTAGCGGTGGCCGCCCCCGGGAATCATTTTTTGAGATTTAACCCCCAATTCGAACCCTTGATGCTGAGTGTCAAGCAGGGAGGCAATATGAAACAACACTTACATGTATTAGATGTTCTCTCTCTCTGGTGTTATGAAAGTTGAGATTGCAGAGTATTTTGTAATCCTGCAAACTAACAAATAAACCATTCATAAATATATTGCCTTGTTGGAGCTATCAAGAATAATCTGAAAAGTGGGTTCTTCCTGGACCCTTTTAATACAGCCAGTCCACAAAGTTGTGTATAGCATTGTAGTTTATGTGTAATCCTGCGGGGTATTCCAGGTAGCAGGTTAAACAAACTTTTGCCTGACCTGAGTTTGTTTATTAATTCTGAGTGTGTTGACTTTGAGTTAAGACCACGATAAAAAGCCATAATTAACCCTTGTGCAAGTTGCTGAGCTGAGCTAGAATGAAAGCGAATGCAGGAAGGACTTGGTTGACTTTTTTGAGTCCACAAAAGTATTTTATATACCTGCCCAACATCATTTTTATTGCATTGTAGCTGTTTAATGGCAAGTTTGGCTCATTTTTTGAGCTCATCAAAGCTAATAATGCGTCATGGTTTGCTGGCTCTATCGAGTGGTTGAGAGGTGCAATTACACCATACCAATATTTTCTTGTTTTTCAATCGGCAAGAATGAAATTCATTAAATTTTCCTAGAAAAACGCAGTAATGTACCAGTTTTACAAAAACAGCAGTCCTAAAGAGAGTCACTGGGGCCAAAAGAGGTCATAAAGGCTAACTGCGCTTTTTTTGGAATTGTGCCTATTGTCACAATCCTAATGAGAGAGAGACAACAAGGTGTTTGTATTTTTTGCATTCTAATTTGTAAAAATCGTCTCGTTCCTGGGGGCTCGCAATACAGCTAAAAGGAGCCATTAATTCTGCATCCAAACCACTTTCAAAATGCTTCCAAAAAATGCCAACAATACTTCATTTACGTTCCGTAACACGTGTAATAACCAAGTTGCAGCAACATTGTTAATGTGAGAGGGAACACTGAGGAACTCTTTTTCTATCATTGCAACATATTGTCTTGCGACAACATATTACGGTTTTAGCCGTAAGTTCGCGACGGCAAAAGGTAAGCTAGCTTTTGCGTCAGCAGCTGACCTTACTCTCTCGGCTTCCGTCTCACGTTTCACCCTCTGTTCGTGCTCGCTTCTGTAAACAACAGTTCATCCTCCGTATATTCAGCTACAAAAAGATAAGGTTGTAAATCCTCATTTGTCCACAAATAGTCGTCTTCATTGTCTGTTGCCAAGTCTGCCATGATTAGAACACACTCGCGTTTGTTTCCAGAAGTAGGAACACAATTTGTTGCCGGAAGTTGCAAGTGCGCTGCTATTGAAATGGAAATAAATGCGCTGAGGAAAGAAGTTACGGTAATGCATAAGATGACCAAAATGCGGTAAATATTGTACATATTACATATTGTTATGAACGTGTCTGTTACTACATTTTATATATACTTGCAGTGTGTATATAAAACATTGATGGGGGGTTTGAAGTTGTTTCAGAGGGCTTTGAAGGCTTCAACGGTGATTCCCATTAGCAGCATTTTGCAAGCGTTTTTTTCATCATCTTTAAAATCCTAAAAAAAAAAAAAGACGTGTGATCATGATTGATAATGATTGTGAGCGATAGACAACATTCCAAAATATAGCGCAGTTCCCCTTTAAAAGAATGTGTGTACAAGTTATGTTCATATCCTGTTCTAACGACAATGGACGGATCCGTAGTACAGAGCCCCAAAGGGACATGGGGAAAAAATTGAAATTGAAACTTACTGGACAATCATATCACCTAAGGAACATGTAATGTAATTTAGGGTCCTAGGGTTGCACAAGGGTTAATGGGGCGTTAATTCTATAATTCACCAGGACAGAAAATATTGTCTTTCTTTACCCAGCTGGAACCAAAAGTGTTCATGTGTGTTTAGGGTAAATATAAACATTATTTTTAGAAAGTAAAATAAGTATATATAAGTATACAGTAAAATAAGATTGGACTGAAATGACAGACAGTTACTACCAGAGTCAATGCTTAAGTTTGAAAGCGGAAGTTTATTGATTTAATATTTTATCACCGTTAACAAACTGTTTTGAAACAAGAATATTCGGAAATTTCAACTGCCGTTGGCAAGTTATTTTGCTTATTGTAATTAATATAGATCACATGTCAGTAATATTTACAATGATGATTTACCAAAAAAAATCTACTTTTTAATTAAACCAAATTAAAATAATTAAACATCTAATTATGACTCAGACAGATTACATATCTCTAATCAATGTATCGAAAATATTTATATTTCGCTAACAGGATAAAGCACAAATTTTAGATATATTTAAAATAAATTTAATGTTTCTTTTTGTACAATTTTGTTTTAATCCAAACAAGAAATGCAATCAACATTAAGTATCTAAAATCAAGTTGTTTTTTTAAATGACTAATGAAATACTTTTTTTCTTAGCAGTCTTATGTAATAGTATATCCAGCTAATCTTTCTCAGGAATTAATTTGGTTTTAACATCCACTGGTTACAAATGTACAGACACATCATGTCTGACTGCTTGATTCACCATTATCAGGTGGGAGGCGACTTGAAAAATGTCAGGGTTTGATCAAGAAAACCTGTCAGAGAGCAGGCTCTGTTCTGGAAGCTTAAAGGCCTACTGAAACCCACTACTACCGACCACGCAGTCTGATAGTTTATATATCAATGATGAAATCTTAACATTGCAACACATGCCAATATGGCCGGGTTAACTTATAAATTGCAATTTTAAATTTCCCGCCACACTTCCGGTTGAAAACGTCTTGATATGATGACGTATGCGCGTGACGGAATCAGTTGATGCGGAAGTATTGGTACCCCATTGAATACAATACAAAAAAGCTCTGTTTTCATTTCAAAATTCCACAGTATTCTGGACATCAGTGTTGGTGAATCTTTTGCAATTTGTTTAATGAACAATGGAGACTGCAAAGAAGAAAGTTGTATTATCGGTGTATTAGCTGCGGACTACAGCAACACAACCAGGAAGACAGAGATGGATAGCAGACGCGTTAGCCGGCAAACTCACCTTAACTTCCTCCGTCTCGCCGACCGTATCTGTGATCGGGTGAAGTCCTTCGTCGCACCGTCGATCGCTGGAACGCAGGTGAGCACGGGTGTTGATGAGCAGATGAGGGCTGGCTGGCGTAGGTGGATAGCTAATGTTTTTAGCATAGCTCTGTGAGGTCCGGTTGCTAAGTTAGCTTCAATGGCGTCGTTAGCAACAGCATTGTTAACCTTCGCCAGCCTGGAAAGCATTAACCGTGTATTTACATGTCCCTGGTTTAATAGTATTGTTGATCTTCTGTCTATCCTTCCAGTCAGGGATTTATTTATTTTGTTTCTATATGCAGTTAAGCACGATGCTATCACGTTAGCTCCGTAGCTAAAGTGTTTCGTCGATGTATTGTCGTGGAGATAAAAGTCACTGTGAATGTCCATTTCGCGTTCTCGACTCTCATTTTCAAGAGGATATAGTATCCAAAATACAAATCCGTGATCCACAATAGAAAAAGGAGAGAGTGTGGAATCCATTGAGCCAGCTTGTACCTAAGTTACGGTCAGAGCGAAAAAAGATATGTCTTGCACTGCATCTAGTCCTTCACTCTAACGTTCCTCATCCACAAATCTTTCATCCTTGCTCAAATTAATGGGGTAATCGTCGCTTTCTCGGTCCGAATCTCTCTCGCTGCTGGTGTAAACAATAGGACAATATGAGCAGTCCTACCCCCGGTGTCGTCACGCTACTTCCGGTAGGGGCAAGGCTTTTTTTTTTATCAGATACCAAAAGTTGCAATCTTTATCGTCGTTGTTCTCTACTAAATCCTTTCAGCAAAAATATGGCAATATCGCGAAATGATCAAGTATGACACATAGAATGGATCTGCTATCCCCGTTTAAATAAAAAAATGTCATTTCAGTAGGCCTTTAACCTGCTTTCTGGAATACCCCCGTGCTGTCATAACCTCCTTGGTGGTACTGCAGTAATATCCTGCATCCTTTATTAAAGTTAAAGTACTACTGATAGTCACACACACACACTAGGTGTGGTGAAATTACTCTCTGCATTTGACCCATCCCCTTGATCACCCCCTGGGAGGTGAGGGGAGCAGTGAGCAGCAGCGGTGGCCGCGCTCGAGAATAATTTTGGTGATTTAACCTCCAATTTCAACCCTTGATGCTGAGTGCCAAGCAGGGAGGTAATGAGTCCCATTTTTATAGTCCTTGGTATGACTCGGCCGGGGTTTGAACTCACGACCTTCCAGTCTCAGGGCGGACACTCTAACCACAAGGTGAGCAGTTATTGCATTGAAATGGTTCTTCTTCCGCCTTTGCCTCGCTTACTTTTTTGTGCAAATTAGCACCGTTGTTTTTGTGTAATCCTGCAATCTAAGCAACAAACGATAATAAACCCTGTGGTTATAAGTTAATAAGCAACAACAATAGTACTAGATAATAATACTTCCTATGTCATTGCTTTGGAATCTTGTCCTGTGTTTCCCTTCAGGTGAACAGCTCAGAACCTTCCTCTCTGGCTTATTTAGTATGCACAGAATGTGCATGGTCAAAATGAAGAGATTTGTTCGCAGGTGAGTCAACCATATAAAATTCTCCAAAGTAATGTTTTTATATCACACCAATGAGGCATCTTCTCCACAGGTTTCAATCAAGTGAAAAAAGACACACCTTTCGCTCTCGCTCCTTTCTGCATCATGAGCAGCGAGGTCGTCTGTTGGACCGAATCAAGGAGTTGCTGCATCAGGCGCCACTAGAGCATCTGAAGAACCTGCCGCGCGTTCTGAAACAGTCTGAGCTGTCCTCCATGGTGAAGAAGTTAGAAAAGAAGCTTAAAGAGATTGAGCAGCAGACACCAAATTGTAGTTTATCACATGTCTTCTTATTTGACTGAAGCTTGGAATGTCATGTCAAATGTTGGCTGTTATTTAGCATCTCTTTACAAATTGCACTGTTTTTGATATTTGATAAATTGCACAAATTTATATTTTTTTCATGCAAAAGTGCAATAATGTGAGTGGTTTATTCTCAGGACATTACATGTACATTAAATGTAAACATGAACATTGGCTTGGGTGTATGTATGAGATTTTAGAAATGCTGTTAAGAACTCCATCCATCCATCCATTTTGTACCGCTTGTCCCTTTCGGGGTCGCGGGGGGTGCTGGAGCCTATCTCAGTTGCATTCGGGCGGAAGGCGGGGTGTACCCTGGACAAGTTGCCGCCTCATCACAGGGCCAACACAGATAGACAGACAACATTCACACTCACATTCACACACTAGGGCCAATTTAGTGTTGCCAATCAACCTATCCCCAGGTGCATGTCTTTGGAGGTGGGAGGAAGTCGGAGTACCCGAGGGAACCCACGCAGTCACGGGGAAAACATGCAAACTCCACACAGATTTGAACTCAGGACCTTCGTATTGTGAGGCACGTGCACTAACCCCTGTACCACCGTGCTGCCTCTGATAAGAACTCATAATGTCAAATTTGTTTGGGTCCCAGCTCATGTAGGAGTGATGGGAAATGAGCCAGCGGAAATTAGCAAAGCAAGCAATAATGACTGGAAATATAACTTATAAATATAATTTCATTGTCATTAGTACATCAGAAGTCAAGACATTAATGTGAAAAGAAATGAAGAAAATGTTGCTAGACCGTTGGTGTCATGGAAATGGGGAACGATCATTTTTCACTATCAATCCTCAAGTTGGCTCGGGACGTCGGGGTGGCAGATGCAGAAAAGAGGAAACTTTAATCACTCGTCTGAGGTTAGGACATGCCGGGTTGAATTAAATACTATTTCTAGTAGAAAACAAGACTGGGAACTGCGACAAATAATCTTGAAACAGTAGAACATGTCATTTTATATTGCACTAAATATGAAAGATAAAGAAAAGAAGTTGAAGACATTTGAGCTATATATATTATATACGTCCTAGTCACTGCCGTTGTGTCCTTAGGCAAGACACTTTACCCACCTTGCTCCCAGTGCCACCCACACTGGTTTAAATGTAACTTAGATAATGGGTTTCACTATGTAAAGTGCATTGAGTCTCTGGAGAACAGCGCTATATAAATATAATTCACTTCACTACAGCAGACTACTGTAAATTGAAACAACCACGACGGTTTTTACGGTAAAATTCTGTCGACTTTTTTACCATAAAATCTACAGTTGTTGTTTTACGATGTATTACTGCAAATGAAAAAACGTACCAAATTTTTTTACGTTAAAAAACTGGCAGCTCAGTTGCCAGAATAAAAAAAAACAGTGGTAATGTTTAATGTGTTGTAAACAGGCCTGGCCCTAACCAATCTGGCGCCCTAGGCAAGATTTTAGGTGGCGCCCCCCCACATCGGCAGTGAATTGTATATACTCACAAGAAACTGAATAGCTTTGTCTTTGACCTTTTTATTTACTAAAAGAAAGCAAATTAACATATTATATAAGAATGTTATGTTATGATTATCTTCAACCGAATCACAGCAGTGCTCAAATTAAAAAACAGCATTCCCTCTCATGTGATATTGCTTAATTAACATTAATGATGTGCACTTTAACAACTAGGCTTACAACTATACCTAATATATAAAGGGGTGGAAAAGTGACTATTACCTGCAGGGCAAACATTAGCTAACCATAAGGCAATAACAATGTAAACAAAAAACACCTGCTTAAAAGATCTAATACAAATGTCCCTGAGGAATGTAAGGTGGGAGTACTGTAATTACCTAACGTAACGGGCGTAATGTTGTAACAAATAATATTTCTATTAAATAGGCTTTACTTTGCATTTTAATTAGCGTGGGATTATTTTTTGTATTTAGAAATAATAGTACCAACTTTTTTTTTTTTTCCTCCAACATTTGTGGCGCTGGCGTAGCGACCCTTGATGGACGGCGCCCTTAGCATTTGCCTATACGGCCTATGCCACGGGCCGGCCCTGGTTGTAAAACAAACACTGTATATTTTGGCGACTAAGCTGCAAGTATTATTTCGTAAAAAACAGTAGCACTGTTTTTCCATTTACTGTAATATCCTGTAAAAAATAAAATAAAATACAATTAAAAAAACGCTGGACATTTTACAGTAAAATTCTGGTGACTGTTGCCAGTTTTTAACGGTAAAATCTACAGGGTTTTTTCTTACAGTGTACGTGAACAATAAATAGAATAATCAAATACATAGGCAATTTCAGCCATAACTGCGATGTGGCCGTCTATGAAAACGAGTTTGACACTCTAGCCAGTAAGCCAGGGGTGTCCAAAGTGCGGCAAACAGCTAATTTTTTACAGCCCGTGGCACTTTACTTTAAATATTCTACTTTGAAAAGTTTTGGGTGGAAACTATTGAACATTTGTCTCTTGATTTTTTCCATTAAAACAAGGTTTTCTTTGACAAAGGGCATACAAAACCCAAAACCAGTGAAGTTGGCACGTTTTGTAATTCGTAAATAAAAACAGAATACAATGATTTGCAAATCCTTTTCAACTTATATTTAATTAAATAAACTGCAAAGACAATATATTTAATGTTCGAACTGAGAAACTTATTTTTTTTTTTTCAAATAATCATTAACTTTGAATTTAATGGCAGCAACACATTGCAAAAAAGTTGGCACAGGGACATTTTTACCACTGTGTTACATGGCCTTTCCTTTTAACAACACTCAGTAAACATGTGAGAACTGAGGAGAACAATTTTTGAAGCTTTTCAGGTGGAATTATTTCCCATTCTTGCTTGATGTACAGCTTAAGTTGTTCAGTTGTGGTATTTAAGGCTTTATAATGCACCACACATTTTCAATGGGAAACAGGTCCGGACTACAGGCAGGCCAGTCTAGTACCCGCACTATTTTACTATGAAGCCACACCGTTGTAACACGTGGCTTGGCATTGTCTTGCTGAAATAAGCAGGGGCGTCCATGATAACGTTGCTTAGATGGCAACATATGCTGCTCCAAAACCTGTATGTACCTTTCAGCATTAATGGCGCCTTCCCAGATGTGTAAGTTACCCATGCCTTGGGCACTAATACACCCCATACCATCACAGATGCTGGCTTTTGAACTTTGCGCCTAGAACAGTCCGGATAGTTATTTTCCTCTTTGTTCCGGAGGACACGACGTCCACAGTTTCCACGTCCTAACTTCCTTGCAATAGCTAGTTGAGAAATGTTGCTCTTAAAAAATTTGCTCACGCATTTGTTCACAAAGTGGTGACCCTCGCCCCATCCTTGTTTGTGAATGACTGAAAATTTCATGGAAGCTGCTTTTATACCCAATCATGGCACCCACCTGTTCCCAATTAGCCTGTTCACCTGTGGGATGTTCCAAATAAGTGTTTGATGAGCATTCCTCAACTTTCTCAGTCTTTTTTGCCACTTGTGTCAGCTTTTTTGAAACATGTTGCAGGCATCACATTCCAAATAAGCTAATATTTACAAAAAATAAGAACGTTTTTCAGTTCGAATGTTAAGTATCTTGTCTTTGCTGTGTATTCAATTGAATATAGGCTGAAAAGGAATTGCAAATAATTGTATTCTGTTTTTATTTATGATTTACACAATGTGCCAACTTCACTGGTTTTGGGTTTTGTAATACTCTTAAAATAATTATACTGTAATGATAAAAAAAACATAAAAAGTGAAAAAAACAAACAGGTGAAAAGGACCGAGAAAAAGGTGCAATGTCGACTCTACTAACACAAAGCTGCCATGCAGGCTGTTATTCTCTTTAAAGCTGCCATTGCTCAAAAGTAATAATGAATCATAATAAATTATGTTACGAATTATTGACCTATTCATGGCTCCAATTACTTCAGATCAAATATTCCACTTTTGAATATTTTTGGGGTTAAATATTGCATATTTTGTGTGTTTGCCAAATAAAAAACAATGTTTTCTTTGACAAAAACGGCATAAAACAAACAAATAAAAAAATTATAAAAACGTGTAATCGACAGATAGGTCGGAAGTTGATCTTGAGACTTAAGTCATGAAAGTAAAAAAAAAAAGTATGACTTACTTTTAATACTTTTATGAGGGGCCTTTTTAAATCCCCAAACATTTTAGTATGATTTTTTTTTTAAACTGCTCCAAAAGGGACACGCAGTAGAAAATGGATGGATGGATGTTATTCCTAAAAAAAATTGCAATAATGAATGGTGTTATGAATTATTTACCTATTTAAGGCTGAAATTGCTTTACATAAAATATTCTACTTCTGATTTTTTTGGGGGGGAAACTATTCAACATTTGTTTCTTGATTTTTGCCATAAAAACAATGGGTTTTTTTTGATAAAGGGCATCAAATATTTTTAAAAAATGTATACTTTATATTGACAGACATAATATTGACATAATTTTTTACATTTTTATGACTGAGATCTTTCCGGGTCCTTGGTACCAATCTGAAGGAGAACACCAGAGGTTAAAAAAAATCTATAGAAAAAACTAAATGAATATACTGTACGTATATATTGGCTTTGATTTTCCAGTGGCAGCACGGTGGTATAGGGGCTATAGTGCGTGTGCCTCACAATAAGAAGGTCCTGGGTCCTCAGGGTCTTTCTGTGTGGAGTTTGTGTAGCTTTCTCCCACCCCCAAAGACATGCACCTGGGGATAGGTTGATTGGCAACACTAAATTGGCCCAAGTGTGTGAATGTGAGTGTGAATGCTGTCTGTCTATCTGTGTTGGCCCTGTGATGAGGTGGCGACTTGTCCAGGGTGTACCCCGCCTTCTGGCCGAGTGCAGCTGGGATAGGCTCCAGCACCCCCCAGACCCCGAGATAGGCAAGCAGTAGAAATGGATGGATGCATGGATTTTCCAGTGTGTGACCCTCAATGGAAAATAATGGACATCCGGTGGGTGGCGGTAATGCACATAATCAGTTTGCACCCGCCGGTATACAAAGAAGAAGATTTGCTTGTGTGCTTCCTGGGTGCAGTTACCCCAAACTACCAGAAGATGTCCCTGTCGCCTTTCTATACCTCACGTGACGTCTACACTTTTTTAGTTGCCTCGGGAAAAGACGTCGGCAAAGCTAAGCGGACATGTTTACATTGTTTTGTACTTCTAAAATCGGATTGTGGTAATATTTTTTTCGAACAATATACCTTCAAAATATCTTTCTTTAAATGTATTGGATAACTATTTATTTTACCGATTGTTTAGAATCTGAGTTATGTCCGCTTAGATTCGCGGGTAGCCATTAGCCCAGCTCGGTTACCAGCGTGGAAGCAGCCTCCTTATATTATTATCCGTCTGTCACCATCACAACCACCGCCCACTATTGCCACGCCACGGAGCTCTGGCAGAACATCGGCTCGCATCACAAGGCCTGGGAGGGGCTCAGTCTCGCGGTCTCGCCGCCATTGGCTGCCACGGCACTACCAACAGCTTTACGGTACAGGGGGGACGGCGAAAGAGGATGTTGTCCCTTCCACGCTGCGGAGAGACGACTCATCTGGGCTCCGGCATGCTTGTCCTCCGGTTCACGTCATCCTAAAGCCGCCCGAAGCACAAAGAATTGCCCGCCGAGTCACGCCGACACATTGTTCAGGCACCGCGGGGGGAGAGAAGCATGTAACCGGCTAGAGTGGCACCGGCGGGGCGGCAAAGAGTGGCACCACCTGGCACTTCTTTCTCATTCTTTCCTGTCGTTTTCCAGCTGAGAGTGACGCCTCGTCCTCCTCGTTTTTTTTGGGATATTTTGCAGTGTTCGCAAAATGAGCGAGGAAGTGTCAGAGGTCCCCAAAGAGCTTATGGGTAAGAAAAGATGATTATTTCGTGGCCATGTGTTCAAGCCTGCGCGTGCTCTTGTCACACTGCGTGTTGTCCCCACTGCACAGTCTCTCATTGTGCCTGCAAGCAGACAATAGTGGGGTTGTCTGCACTTGTGTGAAACTGCCACTTTACACTTATAGAGTTACAACACTTTACTGTACAACTTACACAAAAACCCTAGCATATGACTTCTTATTATTGGTACCCTCATTTTAAGGGCCCTAAAGGTGCAGGTGTGTCATCAGGTTTTAAAACTCATGTGTTACATCGTGTACAAAATTGCACGTTTTGTGGATTACACCCCAATGCCTAAATGTACAACTGTGATATTATAGGGCTGCAATGATCATTAGTTTAACGCTTAGATTTATATGATGTTACTTAGATTAAACATTTCATGACTGCAACTAATACATAATGATAAAGTCCAGACCACAAGCAGTGCCCGGAACTTTAAATACACCTACATAGTTTCTGCACGGTTGCTACAATAGTGCACACATGAGAGTGTTGGTGTGTGGGTGCCGTGATCTGTGTGGCGGCCAACAGCTGTGATAAAATAAAAATAGGTGTAAAGTGTTTTTTTATCTGATTCGTAGATGAATCGTACTGACTAGGGCTGGGCGATATGGACGAAAAAGTATATCTCCATATATTTTTTTTAAACTCGATATTCGATATACATCTCGATATATTGTCAGGTGAAAGTATACATATAAAGATATTCATTCATGGACTATCACACACGTACGGTTCTGGTCAGCGCCACGTAAGTGACTTGACTTAATTGTGTTTTTGTCATTTTAACGTGAAATAAATTGTATCGATATTACGAGATTTTCTCAATTCATATCTTGTTTAAAAATATTTCGATATATCTTACAAACTCGATATATTGCCCTGCCTTAGTACTGACTAATTGACAGATTACTCAAATCCAAAAATGATCGACAGCTGCAGCTCTAATTATATATTTTTTGTTTATTTCAGTGGCATTTGTGCATCTCAGTTAGGTTGTTGCTTTGTTGAATGACGGCCATGTTTTGTAAAGCCAATCGCTCAAATTTTACAGACATGAGCTTAGCAGTCCCCCGAAAGTGTATACCAAATTTCTGGGTGATTCGACTAAAATCTCTGAAGTTTTGTAGGTTGTATTGTAGAGCGCATTAAGAGGTGTGAGAAATTTCAAGTCAACCCACTAGGGATGTGAATTTTACAACAACTTACAATTTGATTTTCGATACTTGGGGTGACGATTCGATTCAGAATAAATTTTTGATTCAACATGATTCTCGATTCAAACCGATTCTCAATTTTCAAACAGGAAACAAAAGCTCCACTTGGCTGCTGACTTGTTACGTCTGCGTGCAAGCAGTAAGCTGGAAATAGCCTAAAAAAGTATTTTTAAAAAATATATTCTTAAAAGAACAAAACATTATAAAATAAATGTGGTTTTTTTAATTATTTCAATCAGAATAATGTAAATCTTGATTGGATTGTGATTCGATTTTTTTCAGCACCTCTACAAACCAACTTATGAGGTTTAACAGTGCTACTAAACTTGTCTGAAAAGTCATAGCACAGGCAACACAGCTAGGGTACATGTTTTGCCAAAAGTGTATACTTTTGTGTGCAGCGGTTCAGCAGTGGAATAATTACCTTCTATAAACAAATACACACAATCTTGTGAAAAAATTGGACAGAGGTGTCCTGTAAGTGTAGGAGTATCCCATGTGTAACTATAGGGCCTCAAGGTAACTACTTGTGCTTTTAGAAGGATACCAGCTTTTGTCTCTGTACTTTGTACTTTTATGACAATAAAACATAGACTTTGACCTGTATTAAGAAGACATTTCCATATATGTCCACTGTCGGAAAGAGGGTTTCAATATCTGTCCCAAACAGGTCCGAGCTACATTAATCGCATCTGAGTCATGCTGCTGCTGTGTTTAACTGTCTTTATTTGCCAAGCAGTCAGTATTTGACACATTGGTGCAATATTGGACAAGCACAGGCATTTTAGAGCCCATCTATGGACAAAAACTTCTTCCGTTTAATGGATACATGTGGTATTATTATTAGTAGGGACTTGTTGCAAACTCTCAAAGATGACCTCATAGGCTGTATTAGGTAATAGGGTGCCTCATCCCCAAATTACCGGTAACCCTGTATGTCGTGTTTTGTGGCATCTAGGAAAAGAAACAAACATGTTCTCAGTGTGTCCAATGCGGTATGATAAGAATCACATGTCATGCTGTGTGGATGATAACAATTGTTAGCACTTAACTCTTGACTGGTGCCAGTGACTCAGAAGCAGCATGCAAGATCATCCTCTCAAGACAGACTGCTTTTAGAAAGAACTATTCAACTCTGCATGACTGTTATGTACTGAGAAGCATTCAGTAAAGTTGTCCTACTGCCAATAAAAACGGTTTCAGTTTTAGTCCAGCATAATTTGGTCCATATAGACCAAACGTGTTTTCTCACTTTGGTGTGATTGTTTGGTCAGGTGGGAACACATTAATGAAACTCAGACTAGATTGGTAAACATGGTCTCTAGTTTTGTTCCAAACAAAGTCTGGCATGGCTCAATTTTGTTTAGAAAGAGGATTGTTTATTTAAGTCTTCCCCTTGAAGTGTAGTCAACTGTTTGCAGGTGTACTTAACCCGTTAGATAATTATTGAAGATGAAAATATTTCAAAATAGTCTGTCAGGGCTAGTTAGCTGGCGCCACTGGGCCAAATCTGGCCTGGGGATGACACCTTAGCGGCCTTCAAGATCAGTTCAAAACTTTGAAGACAAACATTTAAATCCTAAAAGCACCAGTGCTCCTGTTGTATAGAGGAGCTTGGACTATTTACGATTTGTTCAACTTCTTTAGCTTTACCAGTGGTGTTCCTCAAGGTTCCATTTCTTGTTGTCTCTTTTTTAGCATTTGGGCTATTCAAATGGTGGACTGCAAGTTCAGTTCAAAAAACTTCTGAGAGACTCACATTTTTGTAGCAGATTTGTAAAATGCTGTCAAAGAGATGATCTTTGACTAGCTTCTTTTTGCAAAATGTTCTTCAACACAGCAGACCGCTCTTGTAAATATGACAAAATAAATAGACCAAAATCAAATATCTCCTGTAGAGGACACTGGTTCTCTGGAATATACAAAAATAAACTAAATAATAAATAAATGATAAATGGGTTATACTTGTATAGCGCTTTTCTACCTTCAAGGTACTCAAAGCGCTTTGACAGTATTTCCACATTCACCCATTCACACACACATTCACACTGATGGCGGGAGCTGCCATGCAAGGCGCTAACCAGCAGCCATCAGGAGCAAGGGTGAAGTGTCTTGCCCAAGGACACAATGGACGTGACAAGGATGGTAGAAGGTGGGGATTGAACTCCAGCAACCCTCCGATTGCTGACCCGGCCACTCTACCAACTTCGCCACGCCGTCCCTATTTAACTATTTAACCAGTGAAAATAACTAGTGAAGAGAGACGTCTGGCCCCCTGATCCTTAACTTTAGGAAATATGGCCAGAAAAACAATGTTTTTGAATATCCCTGCTGTGCATCCTATAAAATTGTATGTTTATATTTTTGCAATATCACATTGTTGTGATGTTTTGTGTACCGAACACAGTGATTAACTGCTGAGCAGTCCAGGGTGTATCCGACCTGTCCGTCGGGATAGGCTCCAGCTAACTACTGACTCTAAATAGTATTAGCAGTAGAAATTGAATACATAATGCACCAGAACAAAATGGTAATTATTTTTCCCATGTCATTGCCCTTCACAAAAATGTGCAGAAACATTCATCCATTAATTTTCCTATACTGTTGTTCTCATTAGGAAACCTAGCTCAGGTGACTTTGGGTTAGAGGCAGGATACACTCCAGTGTGTCAATCATAGTCAGTCACACATAGGCATCCTCATTCACACCCTTAAGTTATTGCAGTGTATCAAGCAACCAAGTTGGTATGGTATGTAAGGGTGTAACGGTACACAAAAATTTCGGTTCGGTACGTACCTCGGTTTAGAGGTCATGGTTCGGTTCATTTTCGGTACAGTAAGAAAACAACAAAATATACATTTTATGGTTATTAATTTACCAAAATTTGTAAACAATGGCTTTATCCTTTTAACATTGCTTTAAAATAGCTGTGTGTGTGATGGATGTGAGCCACCACTAGGCTGATCAGTGCAACAGTAGGCAGTCATGAATGCTAAGCATAACAATAACATACATATACACACAGGGTCGATTGCCAGGGTTAATGCAGTCAACATATATAAAATAAAAACTAAATAAGATAAGGCTCAGAATTGGTTTCTTAACAAAACCTTTCTACATATTAAGTGCAACATTTCCACATATAAAGTGCAACATTATACTGATTCAAGTTGTTGCTCAGATTAAATAAAATGACAAAACTTTTCTTCTACATACAAAAAGTGCAACATTAAACAGTTTCAAGTCAACTCAGCCTCAGATTAACTTTTCTTTCCCCCCCAGCCTTTAACCCTGGTGACTTTCACTCAATTTTCATGTTTTTTGCCAGAAAAATCAGTTTATCCACATTGTCTGCAGAAAGAGCAGACCTTCTTGCAGTTAAAATGTCTCCAGCTGTGGAAAATACCCTTTCACTGGGCACGGAGCTAGCAGGTATGGCGAGGTAGTGCCTGGCTAACTTGGCAGTAAGAGGATATATGGGCTCATTGTTCTTCCCCCATTGAAGTGTGTCAAAATCTAGTTTTTAATGCAATATGGTCTTAAATCTGCTGCTATAAAACACCAATGGCATTTGTTATTGCTTTAGCCCTGCCTGACTCGCCGAGGAGAACTGCTTGAATGCGGTGTGAGCTGTGTTTGTTCGTCTTTCTCTTTGTTGAAGCGATGTTATCCATTGTTGTATCGCACCGCGAAGCCCAAGTGTTCCCAAACGGGAGATCTTAACGAGGCAAGAGGGTCTTCCTGCTCTGGCTTTTGAATGTTGTAGTAGCCCGGTAGTTGCTAGCATGCTGTGTGTTGTGCCTCAGTGTGCATTGTTTACACAACGTGCGGTGCGCAACTTAATATGTCCGTGTGGAAACTTGTTCGGTACACCTCCGAACCGAACTGAAACCCCCGTACCGAAACGGTTCAATACAAATACACATACCGTACAACAACAGTACAATGCACTAGCACTTGGACCTTTGTTTGGTATTGTGGTATATGGTATTGTACTGATAGTTCCAACTTTTGACGAAGAAATCCCCAAATTGTACAATATACCAAACACAAATGGGTCTGCTTGGTGTGAACAGTGATCGAGTTGCTTTGAGACAATCGGGACAAGAAATGCAGCCACAACGTATACCAATCTGCATCCGTAACGTTGATTCTAATTAGGCCTAGTGTATACGCTGTAACTAAGCCACAGGGTAGCCGGCTGGTAAAATTAGCACCACTGCTCCAGATGAAATTAATCAGAAATGGAAATGGCCTGAGAACTTGCTTGTTCCTGCTTCAAGTCATTCAAATATTCAAGGTCTGGAGAAGTACTTGAAATTTTACAAATGCTACATGAGGAAAAGACGTTCATGTTCTGAGGAACTTCTATAGCCCGATAAAACGTTTTTACTTCTTTTTTTCCTCCTAATTATTTGTTTCCTTTTGATCTGAAGAACCCTGTAGGCAAGGATATGCCGGCACAGATTCGCTCAAGCAGATTCTCTCTCAGAATGTAGCAGCCGATGTGTGAAGAGCGCTGAGAGGCAGCTGACCCACTTCTGCTCTCGGGGCCAGCTTGCCAAGTTTGGAGCTCCTCCTGGGTGTGACCAATCAAGCCGAACGGAGCACACAGCATAATATGGCTGTCTAAGTTTAATTGCTCTGACTCATTATTACTAACTCACTTTTTGGTCATCAATACTTTTAATGTGATAGTTCACACATTCTGTTAGTGCCAATGAAAAAGGGCCACTAAGAAACAAAGGTCTTCACCCAAACTTGGTTTTAGTGGCGACCTAGTATCCGAGAAAATGAAAACTACCTAACTTTGATGTTCCACTAAACTTTGTAGAAGGGTAGGATATGGGTCTAGAAAAAACCTATTAGTTGGTGCAAGTTTCTTTATTGGAATTTCGGGTACCAAAATTACCGGTATGTGGAATTGTCTATGAATGGTCTCTATATCATTCAGGTCATTGTATTCTCAAGACATTCAATCGATTAATCAATCGCTACTGGACTGTTCAGTTTGTCTTAAAAGACTAGATCTGACCAATATAAGAAGCCTTGACCAGGGTTGCAAAATTTCAGGAATATTCAAAGTTGGAAAATTTCCATTGGAATTAACAGGAATATATGGGAATAAACATTGAATGCAACATGCTAGATCTTGCAGCATGATTATTAGCTAAAACAACCTGATTTAATGCAAATTCAGTAGAATTTCTACCCTTCACAGTGCATTCCTCCATCACATGTGCAGTGCATTTTTCCATCACATGCACAGATAATTCCCAGCATGCTACACACTACAGCAGGGCTATTGAGGCCACACTAGTATTTGAGCTCAAGGACTTCATCCAGTCAGGTAAGTTTTGATGATATTACTGCGGTAAATATATTTGATCTATGGTATTTGAGTTTAATAGAGGTGTAATTGTTTGTTACTGTATGACTGTAAAGTTAAAGTTAAACTAAAAAGTACCAATTATTGTCACACACACACAAGGTGTGGTGAAATTTGTCCTCTGCATTTGACTCACATCCCCTTGCTCACCCCCTGGGAGGTAAAGGGAGCAGTGGGCAGCAGCAGTGGCCGTGCCCGGGAATCATTTTGGTGATTTAACCCCCAATTCCAGCCCTTGATGCTGAGTGCCAAGCAGGGAGGTAATGGGTCCCATTTTTATAGTGAGTTTATAGGGACGGCGTGGCGAAGTTGGGAGAGTGGCCGTGCCAGCAATTTGAGGGTTACTGGTTCAATCCCCACCTTCTACCATCCTAGTCACGTCCGTTATGTCCTTGAGCAAGACACTTCACCCTTGCTCCTGATGGGCTTGGTTAGCGCCGTGCATGGCAGCTCCCGCCATCAGTGTGTGAATGTGTGTGTGTGTGAATGGGTTAATGTGGAAATAGTGTCAAAGTGCTTTGAGTTCCTTAAAAAATGTAGAAAAGCGCTATACAAGTACAACCCATTTACCATTTTTATAGTCTTTGGTATGACTCAGCCAGGGTTTGAACTCACAACCTACCGATCTCAGGGCGGACACTCTAGCCACCAGGCCACAGACTACTCCAGCAGACTTCCGCGCAAGCTAGCTAGCTGTTCCTGTACTTGTTAAATGATTTTGGGGCCAATATCTCTAGCTAGCTAGGTTTATGTACCACCACAGTCTCATAATGAACCGAACATATTTCTCCGTTAGCCGTGATGCTAATTTTGTCTAGGTTAAATCCCATTAATTTATGCTAACTATGTTAGCGATCTGAATTGACCTTTTTAGTGATCTGTAAAGTTCAACTAGCAAATACTAAATCAAAATGTGTAGTTTCTTCTGCCTTCTGTTCTGCTAGCCATTCTGTTGTCATCCAAGAATGTAGGTTACAGTTTGATTTAGCATGCTGATTGAGTGTTCATTTATTAATCTAACCTATTTCTATTCATTTGTCCATCAGTAAAATATTTTTTAAGACTACTCCAATTGTTTAGCTGACTATTTATATCTGTGTGGCATTGCATTAGTGTTTTACAAGAATAAATGAATACAAACAGAATAATGCCACATACACCATCTGATGTGTGGAGACATTTCACCCTAACCAATGTAGGCGGAAAGGCTGTGTACATTTGCAAATACTGTGCAAATAGCTGTGTCAAAAATACCACAAAGATGCTGCATCATATAGACAAGTGCCCAATAATATAGAATTACCGGTATTGTAATTCCCAATGAATTCCCATATATTCCCATTAATTCCCATGGACGATGTCCAACTTTGAATAATCAAAAAATGGTCAATATTTCCAAACTTCCCTAGCTTAACTTCCTGTGGTAAATTTCCTGGAAACTTTCCACCCCTTAGCAACGCTAGCCTTGACCAAATCTGAGCAATAACAGTAACATGTGAGTAATTAATGTGACACTGTGAGCAAAGTGAGTGAAGTGACGTGTCTTTCCCAAGTACACAACGGCGGTGATTAGGACGGCGGGAGCTGGAATTGTACCAGGAACCCTCAAGTTAATTTAAGGCTGCTCTACCATCTTAACCACACCGTTCAACCTAAGTCGGAGCATGAACTGATGAAGCCTGCTCGGATGAGAGGCAAAACGTCTTCTAAAGCAAACTGAACAGTCCAGTTGCGATCGATTGAATGCCCTGAGACAATTATGTGAAATTGATTGATTATTCAGATCTTTAGCAAAATGGCATTAGTTAAGGACAATATAGACTTTCACCATGCCTACTCTTTCAAGCAGTGTATGCAATCCAACACAAAAGTGAATGAAGTGACTTTATCCAGGCTAGTGAAGTTACCATGCGGGCTACTAAATTAGCTTGTCACTTTTTTTTTTTACCATGTTACTTCACCTGTGTTCAAATTTGTTAGACAATTTTTAGACTGTATTCAGTTTGCCATACTCATAGTCATATTGATCAACAAGAACCATCAACCTGTAGTAGGTTGGTTTTGTATAATGTCTTTGCTTACAATGTCTTTGCTGATAGACTGCTGGTACCAATACTGTTCTGTAGTTCAAAAGAATGCAAAAGTGGAGTTCCAATCTGTTGTCTCCTGTGTGTAGAGAGCGTGCGGGATGCAGTGGGGAGGAAGGTGAAGCTGTCACTGAGAAAGAAAGTCAAACTGGAGATCAAAGGAGACAAGACGGAGAATCGAGTCTTGGTGAGTCGATTCCTGCTGTTTTCCGGCATACACACAAAGAAAAAAAAAACTGTCTGCTTTCCTGTCTGTATGTAAAACTCCCATTCATTCTTCTGTTTCTGTCCTTGAAAGCTGGTCTTGCTCATCACAGTCAACTGTGACATTTAAAGCTCAAACAGCCTTGAATGGGAAGTTACACTATGCAGATATAAGAATAATTAACCTACCATCCTTTTCACCCGAGGGTTTACGCTGTTTCTTATGTCAGAAATTGTAAAAGATAGAAACATTACATTTTTGGACACATTTTCTTTTGTGTGCCAACAGCAGTGTTACACTGCGGTGTTACCTCAGATTTTGTGCACCCACTTTTTGTATGATTTGGTTTTCATAAGGAATCAAATATTTAATGGTGATTAATCGCATTGTTTATCGTTAACTCAAAATTAATCGCGATATCGCAAATAGATACACTTTTTCATCATTAATAAGTGTACATTTGACAGTTAATTTTCAAGTTTTAATACCATGGCTGGACAATTTTCTTTAATGAAATGTGCTTTAAACATTATTGTTTTTTAAACAGCTCAACACAAAAAAGGACATAACTGATTTTAATGACAATAAAAAAGAATTGCCTGCAGTGTGTTGGTGTCTTGCCAGATTTTGTATTTTGTAGAAACACAGAATTTGTATTCCTGCTGTAGGAGCACTTGCATTCAGAGGAGGAGCCACACTTCCATGTTTAGGTACAAGTTTCACGCATTAATAACACAAAAGGTCTTAATTTGGATTGTTATGATCATGCTTTGATTCTCAATATTTTTGGAAATGTAATCTTTGATATTTCTACCTGAATAAATGTTTCTGATATTGTGTACATTATATGTTGTACAAGTTAATGGTATTCATATCTCTGCACGACAATGTCTTAATCTTCTCTATTTATCAAGAAAATGTAATATTCAGCCTGCTAAGCATTCTGTAAATGAGGACTCAACAGGAATATATTATAAAATAATTCACACAATATTTCAGCCAACCAGAAATCTCCCCCTACCACTTAATAATACTCAATTAATGTACTAGAATTTGTTTAGGTCCAAATATCACGGATTAACATTACAAAACATATTTGACAAAGCATGATCGTAATGTAACACCTTTTTATTTTGTTAATGTAGTTTTGGGGCCAATATATGTATAGCGTGGAGCTTTAATTTTGAAGCCGGAAAAATGATTGGTTTGAGAAGGCGTCTTGACATGTTTTGATGTCAGACCCAACAGTTTGCAATAAACAAGTCCCCTTTCGACTTCCTGCCTACCGTGTTTCATTTCTGTTGAGCAGTTATGCCGTCTTACTAAAGCAGTTAGTGTAACAGTCTACATTCTATGTTATCAATGCACTTTAACAGTAAACACGGAAATGAAGCGTCCACCCACATCTGTTACAATGCAAGTGCATGCCCAAATGTATTAATGTTTTGACCGTGTGACATTGTTTAACACGAGTGTCCAACATTGTAACATTTAATAAGTCAGTAAAAAGCAAATGTACCTCTGTAAAATGTGTTTTGTGTTGATAATTTTGGGTGTCTGGAACGAATTAATTGGATTTACATTGTTTTTTATGAAAAAAATTGCTTCACATTTCGTACAATTTTGTTTTTTTTGGAATTACTAACAAAAAAGGGATCTGAACCGAGGATGTCGTTGTGGCTTGTGCAGCCCTTTGAGACACTTGTGATTTAGGGCTATATAAATAAACATTGATTGATTGATTGAAATTGAGGTTCCACTGTAGTTGGTTATTAGAATAAAGAGAGGCAATAGAGAATCACATCACCTTAGTGTGAAAACAGGTTTTGTATTTAAAAAAAACCCAAAACACTAGATGTTGCCTTTTTTAGGTGAGAGAGGATTCACAGATAATTGTCATTACTGTTTTTAATGCAGCCATCTGCAGTTTGCTGTTTTTGTGTTGAGTTAGTATGTTATGACGCTGATCATTTTGGCCTCAACATCCTACTGTCGTTGCCAGATTGAGGTTGTATTTTCTTTATAACACCCAGGCAACCCAACCCAAACTTAACTGTTACTGTTGTATAGTTAGTGCTGGTTTAAGTGAGGTCACTGCAGTTTTAATGACTTAAACCATCGGGATGTGTGTTTTTTTAAAGAAGCTTCATTATCTCTCTGTCCCTCCTTGACTTTTAAGTGTAGCTGCCAACATTTAAATTCATTCTCTAAAATCTTAGTACTTTGGCAAACATACAGGTATACGGGGTAAGACTTTGCACTGACTGTTGGAAATCCAACAGCTCAAATATTATGAAGCAAACGAGCAGTCATATTAAAGCCTGTGTGAATGACATTATCTTTACTGCACTTTGATATTTGTTTAATCTCATGTATAAACACCAGTGTGAACAGCCAAGTACAGTGACGTATGAAACATGTACATTCAGTAGTTCAACATAGATTGACTAAAGGCTCATTCATCGGGTCATTCATTAATTCATTTAGTTATGTGTCAACATTAGACCTTTTGTGTGTCCATTGGCCAAGTAGAAACGGCAGCTCAGGCCATTAACTGATGCCCACAGTGTAGTAGATCCACAGAATGTATGAATTATTAACATATGTTATGTCCCTCAAGGACAGTAAAAGGATAACATTCAGATGAAGTTTGCAGCTTAGAGAAGATAAAGTAGATTGTTTGTTTGAATTTGCATCTAATTACATTCATAATGTGGAGGGTACTGTACATCAGGGCTCTCAAGTTCTCCCACAAAAACTCATCCAACATGTTTGCTTGGTGCAAAAAGAACGGTGGCTTTCCCAGATTTTTTCCGCAATTTTGGAAGCACAGAATTATGCCAAGCTAACCGACTTTCCCACCCCATGATTGATTGCTTTAATTGATTAAGAGTCTTCACTTGTACAAATATTTGTCAACTTATGCCGACACTGTTGGAAAGTATTGGAGTCGTCTGGAGACATAAGCAGGGCAACAGGCAGAAATTATGATCTTCACTTTCACATTTCCTGTGTTCGCTAAATGATCCTGGAGCTGTCTGAGGTGGGAAGCTGTGGGAGGGAATGAGTAAGTGTGCAAGAAAATTGCTCTTGTTATTGCTGTAGTGCACTCATTAACTGGAGAGGCAGTGAGTCTTGCATCACAAAATAAATATAGGAATTTAACTCATAGGCTGAAAGAATGATCAGAACATATAAAAGTCAGAATGTTATGTCATGGAAGCAGGCATGGACAAACAATGAAAATATTTGGGCATTTGTGTTTGGTATGTGGAATTTCCATTGGACTAACTGCAGTGTCCTATACAGATAGAGTGCATGAGAATGACTTTGCAAGTTTGTATCAACACTCTGCGGCACGTCACTGGTCAAATAAACAATGGCCAGTTGTTGCTGCGGAAAATAGAACAAGTTCTTCTGGAGGAAAGCATACATGGAGGTCAGTTTCAACGTATGAGTGTGGCAGTGTTTGATGATTGTGTAATGATGTTGACATTGATTGATTGTTGACAACTTGCACATGGTGCAACTACAATACATCAACAAATAATCAAACACAGAGAAAAGAGTGAACAAACTCCTGTTAAATGCCATTTATTTTCTATTTGGTGGCTATTATCTATGAGAATCCATCAGTATGTACTCTTGAGTGATTTTGAGGATTATTTCCAGTCCTATGTTTATTTCTTGTGCAGCTGGTGGCTTTCATTTATAACTTGCAGAAGACTGATTGGATCATATCTGTCAAGTATCAACATATGGGACATTTCCTGGGAAGATAAGGGAATTTGATTTTCACCATTTTCACTGGTATGTCTGTTGCGTGCATTCAGGCTTTTGAGTTAACTATAATAATGCCAAATTGTAATTGATAGACAGCACTGATTGAAATACATTAATACCTAAACTTACGAGACTAATGGGTTCTGTGACAGACCTCCTCAATCAAAACCACACGGCCCATTGAATTGAATTGAAATCAATTTAATTGGTGCTTGGCTTTCCCAAAACAAAACAATTCTAACACGTAACATTTCTTTTAAAAGTCAAACAAACTTGGATACAAAATATTGTATTCAAAATATTAGAATGTACTACAAGCAACTACAGTAGTTTTATGAAACAATGTAATAATAAAATACAGCATTTACGTTGGAGAGTGGACTTCTATGGTATTTCCAGCTGCTTCGCCATCAAACACACCAACACCTTATCCATATTTTAATTGATAAATGTCCGCCGTTTAGATAATATTTGTAACGTCCTTGGCTGGCGTTATACCCATTTTGTTCAATATGGTGCAGACGAGCAGTGATACACTCCAATTGCTTTACCAAGTTGGCGACACGGTTGGGTAATGTTTTTGAAGATTTAATGATGATATTGATTTCAATGAATATCATCTACTTTTTCTTCTCAGCACTGTCTTTTACACTCACTTTCTTTTTTCCATGGTTGGAAATCAAAGTTACAGTATGTCGATCCCTAGCTGTAAGCTAATGCTACCGAGTAGAAACCAGATTTTTTTACGGGGTGTTCACTGTAGCATTTGCTACCCCAACTAATGGCAAGAATGCTTGCAACTAAATGTTTTGCTTGCAACTTAAAACATAACAATTAGTCGAGAGACAGCTCTTATCTCAAAACACTCTTAAGTATGGGGCACTCTTAACACGAATTATCACTTAATATTAGACTATTTTTGCTTACTGTCCATTTTCAAGGTTATCCTTTTAGATTTAGATTTAGGTCTGGTTTGAGATTGGCAATGGCATGAAGCCATTCTTCAGCCTTAATTATTTTTTTAGGTGACGGTCATGCTTTATCTTCTGTTTTTACCATATTGGCATATCTGAATATTCTTTACCAAGATTCACAGATTTTTAGAGAGGAACTGCAATTTTTGGGGGGAATTTTGCCTATCGTTCACAATCATTATAAAAGACATGACGGCAGATGGATTTTCTTTTAATGCATTCCCATTATTAAATATATGTAAATAAAAGTCTGGTCAGGTAGAAACAGCACTCCTTTGAAAACAAACATGTACAGATTCTGGACAGGGAGGAGGGATGGTACGAAAGAGGAGTGAGGGAAGGTTGAAAAACATCCCTAAACATAGGAGGTGGTCTGCGTCACCACCACCTATTTCCCACATACAACACTGTCCTTTGAGCCATTCCTAATATACTATGCAATTTAGCCTCCAACGAATAAAAGGAATTAGAAACATTCTGGTCACAGAAGGTGACCAGAATGCCATTTGTACCCTTTGTACACAACTGAATGGAATGCTAACATGGGGGAATCCGACTATTTGGACTGGTAGTAGTCGATCCACACAATACTTTGATGCTAATGAGGGGAAAGTACATTTCAACGACTGTCGTTGGCTTTGACAGAAGGATTGCTCATTTGCATCAAAACAGTTGTTTAGCGAAACCATCCTTGCCTAGGCACACCCTCCTGGTTTTTTGTAGTATAAATATTTGGGGGTTTTGCACCAGCCGCTAGACTAGATCTGACCAATCTAAGTCTATGAGCATTAATAGATGAAGCCTACTCGGATGAGAGGCGAAATGTCTTCTAAAACAAACCAAACAGTCCAGTTGAGATTGATTGAATGCCCTGAGATTACAATGACCTGGATTAATGAAAACATTCATAGACAAAGCTTTTGTCATTTCACGCCAAGATACGCTCAGACAGAAAATGGAGCTCCGCAGTGCCTTTAGGCGTCTGTTTAGCACTAAACCTTGACAGATGCACTCACCTGCCGTCTTTAAAGATCGCACGATTATGGATGGAAAGATAATGGTGTTGCGGCTACTCTTGCGTTTCGAAAAAATAAAAATAAAGTAATGCAGAGTAGTCTTGAGGAGGAGGTGTTTGACTCACTAAATTCCTTAATAAGCACTCGCGGAGATATTTCTAGATTCAAAATGATCATAATTTATTTTCACAAACAAAAAATATTCTCCGTGGTTGACTTTCAACATAATCAAAATAACTTATTTAGCGTGGCTTCAAAAATAACTTGTTTTAGCGTGGCTTCAAAAATAACTAGTTTAGCGTGGCTTCAAAATAACTTGTTTTAGCGTGGCTTCAAAATAACTTGTTTTAGCGTGGCTTGTTTAGCGGTAAACAAACTGTTTCACTCCTCACTCCTTCAACATGATAGACAGACAAAGGGCACCCAGCTGTCCTGTCTTCTTAATTATAGGAGGAGGCAGTGGCTCACCAGTAGGAGCGTGAGCAGCTGAAAACAATCAGTCAATCACAATGAAATCTAAAACATCCAATAATTCATTAACATCATTCTTGACATTATTTGATTTCATTGTCAAACACTTAATAAATAAATAATATAGATAGGCTCCAACTGGCTCCAACAAATGGCGTCAGTCAAAGGCAGAAGAGTAGACTGAGAGGACCTGTAGGGTGATTGCTATTTACTCTTGCAGCGTGACGGAGAGTAACCCTCACTGACAAAGAGTAATGCTGAAGCGAATAATTAGATAGTAAACCCGTGGAACAGAAGGCAAATACATTTGATTATGTTCATCTCTGGAATGGCAGTTCAATTCCCACATCTCCAACCATCAATGTGTAAAAGGTGTCCTTGTTCGAGACACTGAACCCAGAGCCATTCCCCATCGTTGTCAGTGGGCAAGTGAATCTGAGGAAATTTTGTACAAGTCGCTCACAAAAGTGAGTACACCGCACGCTTTTGAGCAACTATTTTATTAAATCCTCTGGAGGGACAATACTTAACAAATGCACCTAGGATATACCTTAGAGCATACTTGCCAACCCTCCCGTTTTTACCGGGAGAATCCCGTTATTCAGCGCCTCTCCCGAATACCTCCCGGCAGAGATTTTCTCCCGACAAACTCCCGGTATTCAGCCGGAGCTGGAGGCCACGCCCCCTCCAGCTCAATGCGGACCCGAGACTGAGTGGGGACAGCCTATTCTCACGTCCGTTTTCCCACAATATAAATACGCTTGCAAGTTCCAAAACGAATGGAAACAAGAATTTCAGTTCATCCAGGACAGTTCGAAGGGGAAGGTGTATGTTGCCTGTAAATATGTAGAACAGACTTCTCCATTGAACACGGTGGCCGAAATCAATCAATCAATCAATCAATGTTTATTTATATAGCCCTAAATCACAAGTGTCTCAAAGGGCTGTACAAGCCACAACGACATCCTCGGTACAGAGCCCACATACGGGCAAGGAAAACTCACCCCAGTGGGACGTCAATGTGAATGACTATGAGAAACCTTGGAGAGGACCGCATATGTGGGTAACCCCCCCCCTCTAGGGGAGACTGAAAGCAATGGATGTCGAGTGGGTCTGACATAATATTGTGAAAGTCCAACACATCAGCGAGAGTCCAGTCCATAGTGGGGCAAGCAGGAACCATCCCGAGTGGAGACGGGTCAGCAGCGTAGAGATGTCCCCATCTGATGAACAGGCTAGCGGTCCACCCCGGGTTTGGAGCAGAGTAGAAAAGAAAAGAAAAGAAACGGCAGATCAACTGGTCTAAAAAGGGAGTCTATTTAAAGGCTAGAGTATACAAATGAGTTTTAAGATGAGACTTAAATGCTTCTACTGAGGTAGCATCTCTAACTTTTACCGGGAGGGCATTCCATAGTATTGGAGCCCGAATAGAAAACGCTCTATAGCCCGCAGACTTTTTTTGGGCTCTGGGAATCACTAATAAGCCGGAGTTCTTTGAACGCAGATTTCTTGCCGGCACATATGGTACAATACAATCGGCAAGATAGGCAGGAGCTTGACCGTGTAGTATTTTATACGTAAGTAGTAAAACCTTAAAGTCGCATCTTAGGTGCACAGGAAACCAGTGCAAGTGAGCCAGTATAGGCGTAATATGATCAAACTTTCTTGTTTTTGTCAAAAGTCTAGCAGCCGCATTTTGTACCATCTGTAATCTTTTAATGCTAGACATAGGGAGGCCCGAAAATAAAACGTTACAGTAATCGAGACGAGATGTAACGAACGCATGGATAATGATCTCAGCATCGCTTGTGGACAAAATGGGACGAATTTTAGCGATATTACGGAGATGAAAGAAGGCCGTTTTAGTAACACTTTTAATGTGCGACTCAAACGAGAGAGTTGGGTCGAAGATAATACCCAGATTCTTTACCGAGTCGCCTTGTTTAATTGTTTGGTTGTCAAATGTTAAGGTGGTATTTTTAAATAGATGTCGGTGTTGAGCAGGACCGATAATCAGCATTTCCGTTTTCTTAGCGTTGAGTTGCAAAAAGTTAGCGGACATCCATTGTTTAATTTCATTAAGACACGCCTCCAGCTGACTACAATCCGGCGTGTTGGTCAGCTTTAGGGGCATGTAGAGTTGGGTGTCATCAGCATAACAGTGAAAGCTAACACCGTATTTGCGTATGATGTCACCTAGCGGCAGCATGTAAATACTAAAGAGTGCAGGGCCAAGAACCGAACCCTGGGGAACTCCGCACGTTACCTTAACATAGTCCGAGGTCACATTGTTATGGGAGACGCACTGCATCCTGTCAGTAAGATAAAAGTTAAACCAAGACAAGGCTAAGTCTGTCATCCCAATACGTGTTTTGATACGCTCTAATAAAATATTATGATCAACAGTATCGAAAGCGGCGCTAAGATCAAGAAGCAGCAACATAGATGACGCATCAGAATCCATCGTTAGCAATAGATCATTAGTCATTTTTGCGAGGGCTGTCTCCGTAGAGTGATTTGCCCTGAAACCGGATTGAAAAGGTTCACAGAGATTGTTAGACGCTAAGTGTTCATTTAGCTGCTGTGCTACAATTTTTTCGAGGATTTTCGAGATAAACGGAAGGTGGGAGACCGGCCGGTAGTTTATCAGGAGATCAGGATCGAGGTTAGGTCTTTTGAGTAGAGGATGAATAACCGCTTTTTTGAATGCTAGGGGAACAGTGCCAGAGGAAAGTGATAAGTTTATAATATTTAATACTGATGGACCTAATAATACAAAAAGCTCCTTGATAAGTTTCCCAGGAATTGGGTCAAGTAAACATGTTGTTTGTTTTGTCCCATTTACACATTTTGACAATTCCTCCAATGTTATTTCATCAAAGAGAGAGAAACTATTTTGGAGGGCAGTGTCCGTCGTATATACAGTCGTATTTGTGTTAATAGAACCCAGTTGTAGCTGAGATGCATTGTCTTTAATCTCTTTTCTAATGACTTCAATTTTCTTATTAAAGAAATTCATAAAGTCATCTGCTGAGTGGGTGGAGCTACTGGGAGAAGTCCCTTGTTGGGTTAGCGATGCTACCGTACTAAACAGAAATTTAGGATCTTTTTGTTGAGGTGGATGAGATTTGAGTAATATTTAGCTTTAGCTGAGGTAAGCATGCGTTTATAAGTTATTAAACTATCACACCATGCTTGATGGAAAACCTCAAGTTTAGTCGCACGCCATTTGCGTTCCAGCTTTCTACATGATAATTTCTGGGCTTTAGTTTCTTCTGTAAACCATGGGGTACGCCTTTTAGGGGCCCTTTTTAGCTTTAGCGGTGCTACAATATCAATGGTGTCGCGCAGGGCGTCATTAAAGTTGTTAGTGAGGTTATCAATAGAGCCCACATAATTTGGGAATGGTGCCATTACCGAAGGCAGTAGGTCAGTAAGAGTCGTCGTTGTGGCAGCATTAATGTTGCGGGTGCTATAGTAGTTATTATTATTATTATTAGTTTGTTGACAATGAGTCAGAACTTCGAATTTTATAAGGTAATGGTCGGACATTACTTTAGTGTACGGGAGTATCGTAACTTTAGAGGTGGTGACACCCCTGACAAGCACTAGATCTATCGTATTACCGTTGCGATGCGTGGGTTCATTTATTATTTGTGTAAGACCACAGCTATCAATTATAGTCTGGAGCGCCACGCATGGAGGGTCCGATGGGGTATTCATATGGATATTAAGGTCCCCCATTATGATTATATTGTCGGCGTGCGTCACTAGATCAGCAACAAACTCTGAGAATTCACTGATGAAGTCCGAACAGGGCCCAGGGGGGCGGTAGATAACAGCCAGGTGGAGAGGCAGCGGTGTGACAAACCTCAAAATGAGCACCTCAAACGAGTTATATTTATTATTTAGGTTAGGTGTAAGATTATAGTTTTCATTGTATATTATTGTATATGATTTCTCAGTCATGAACAGAGAAGTTAAACAGGACAATACTGCCATCTAATGGATAGATAATTCAAGTATTTCTTTTATGTAAATAAAATATATATATATATATATATATATATATATATATATATATATATATATATATATATATATAGCTAGAATTCGCTGAAAGTCAAGCATCCCATATATATATATATATATATATATATATATATATATATATATATATATATATATATATGTATATATATATATATATATATGTATATGTATGAAATATATATATATATATATATATATATATATATATATATATATATATATATATATATATATATATATATATATATATATATATGTATATATGTATGAAATATATATATATATATATGTATGAGATACTCGAGTTGGTGAATTCTAGCGGTAAATAACCACGCCCCCAACCACGCCCCCCCCCCCCCACCCCCACCTCCCGATATTGGAGGTCTCAAGGTTGGCAAGTATGCCTTAGAGTAGTCCATGTGTAGCTTGAAAAACAGTATACATTTACTGTCTTCTGCTATTAACTCAACACCCAGCCATTATTGTCTAAATCAGGCATATTCAACTAAATTGTTTTAGGGGCCACATTTCCAAAAAGCTAAGTACCTGGGGGCCGGGCTTCTCCCTTTTACTGAGTCTTATTTTGTATATTCCAGAGAACCAGTGTCCTCGACATTTGACATTTGATTTTGGTGTACTTGTTTTGTCAGAGTTACAGGAGTGCTATTTTTTTGTGAAAACATTCTAGTCAGACATCATCTCTATGACAGCACTTTAATTTTTTTAAGAAAAGCTGCAAAATTGTGAGCCTTCCTTTTGAACTGAACTCCCACCAAACCCCGCCCACCTCAACCGACGCATGGGGGGGGCGGGGGGGGGGGGTAGATGTGTGGGGGCGTTTGGTGGTAGCGGGGGTGTATAATGTAGACTGGAAGCGTTAGGGCTGCATGGGATTCTGGGTATTTGTTGTGTTGTGTTTATGTTGTGTTACGTGCGGAGGTTCTCCAGAAATGTGTTTGTCATTCTTTTTTGGTGTGGGTTCACAGTGTGGCGCATATTTGTAACGTAACAGTGTTAAAGTTGTTTTATACGACCACCGTCAGTGTAAGCTGTGTGGCTGTTGACCAAGTATGCCTTGCTGTGTCCTACGTGTGCAAGTAAAAGCTACATACAACATGTAGAGAGGCTGGCGCGCTGTTTGTACAGGCTATAGAGGATAATTAATGCAGTACCATCACAGCACGCCCCTAATTAAGTTGTCAGGTCGAAAATCGGAGAATATTTGCCCCGGGAGATTACTAGGAGAGGCACTGAGATCCGTAAGTCTCCTGGGAAAATCGGGAGGGTCGGCAAGTATGCAGCTGAGCCGCATCAGAGTGGTCAAAGAGCCGCATGCGGCTCCGGAGCCGCGGGTTGCCGAACCCTGCTGTATACAACAGGAGCATGCAAGTGTTTTTAGGAATTTGTTGCAAACATTTTTGTCTTTCAAGTTTTGAACTTAACTCAGGGGCCTGTACAGTCTCATTTCTGGGACACAAGTTGAATAGCCCTGCTCAAAATAGTCGGTAATGTAAGTGAGTAAACTTCATAGTCAACATGTCCTAATCGTGTCCTTGGTGTGAATATTTATGATGAACACAAATGTTATCTACAGTTATCTGCATGGAATCTTGGGTAACATTCTCCAGCGCCTCAATTATTTTCTCTAAAATATTAAACTCAGTTTTTATACAACTTGTTAAAAATTTAAATAGTTTGAGTAATAATTGGCTATATTATTAGATAATATGTAAATCAGGGGTCTTAAGCTTTTGTGCTCTTATGTTGTGGCCCTCTTCTTGATTTCACAGTTTAGTATAATTGCGGCCCCCAGTAGTTAAATATGTTACGGCAATCTTGAATCCCACTAGACACTGACCACAATGATGGTACACACACAACAATTACACCACAACAACCACCCATTGGGCAAATGGCAACTTTCTATAAGCAAGCAGATGTGCTTCTGATCATCTCATCATACCTCCAGTAGCCCCCAGTTAAATTGAGTTTGATGTAAATTATTTTTAGGACACTATGTAGTGTGGTGTAATGTAGCAGTTATGGTTGCATGATATATAGACTATATACATGATATACATTTGGCTGTGATAGGACTTTTAATGTAATCGTTACATCATAATAATAAATGTTGATGACACATTCTAGTTGTTTGCAAATTTTACAACAACAAGCGAACGGACATGTCCTCAATGTACTGTACCTTTAAGTCAGCAATCATTGCCTCCATGGCGGCAAATGAGCTAAGTTTCTTACAAGTATAAAACCCTGGGACATGAGGAATGATACTGTAGGAGGATATGCTAACCCCAAGAGCTAGAGCTCTTGAACGTAAGAAAATATGGGCAGATCGATACAAATATCAATGGTAATGATACCAAGTATAATTTCATTATTTGGTCGATCCTACAATAGTTAGATTAATATTTTTTATTAACAAAAAGTTGTTTTTGTATTGTTTAAAAACTCAGGAAATAGGCCCTTGGACACAGAAGGACTTTAGGGCAAAAACCTCATGACTTAAATCCGAGTCAATAGTAGTAATCAGTCAAGTCAGTCGAGTGAAGCACAGTGACGGGACACAAACCAAAGTTCGCAGAGCATCAGCACACCTGTATCTGAAGAAGGTAATACAAGCACAGACATGCTGGTGGAGGAGCCCACACAACCACAAAGACCTCCAATGGAGAGAAAGATCAAAGGGCACAAACCTGGCATAAAGTGGCCCAAATCTGTTGACAAGAAAGAATGGGAGACAATCAACAGGGACCTAACAGAAATCTTGGAGCAACAAACAGGCACAGCAGAGGGAAAGATCGAAAGGATGGGCGAAATAATTTACAACTACGGGGAAGAACGTTTTGGAGTGAGCAAAGGGAGAAGTGGAAAGAATCTACCACCGCCAGCTAAATCCAGGAGGCAGCAGGAGATCGACAGGCTTATCAGAGAGAGGAGGCAGATAAGAAAGCTATGGAAAAAAGCAGACGATGCTGAGAGGGAAGGTCTCATGCTACTCCAAGCAGACAACAAGAGCCGGCTAGCAACCTTGCGAAGAGCGGAAAACTTGAGGAAGCTTCGCAAGAAGAAAGAACACACAAGAACTTGTTTCTATAAAGACCCCTTCAAGTTTGTCAAAGACCTCTTCACAAAGGAAAAAAGCGGAACTTTGAAAACATCAAAGCAGGAACTGGAGCAACACCTGGAAAAGATTCACCACGATTCAAAAAGGCAGGAGCATATAGTCATCCCACCTGACATCCCGCCAATTCAACCACCTGTATTCAACCTGGACACTAGCCCTCCGAAATGGAAATAAGTAGAGAACACAGTCCGACGAGCAAGAGCAGCATCGGCTCCGGAACCTAACGGAGTACCATATAAGCTCTACAAGAACGCACCGGATGTACTATGCTTTCTGTGCAAACTCATGAGGGTAGTGTGGCAGAAGCAAGGAATACCCAAGGCTTGGCGAAGGGCTGGTGGTGTGCTAATACCTAAAGAAAAGGATGCATCGGAAATCAGCCAGTTCAGACCAATCTGTCTTCTCAATGTTGAGGGGAAAATCTTTTTCAGCGTGGTGTCTCAGAGGCTGTCCACATACCTGGTAAAAAAACAAATACATTGATACATCTGTACAGAAAGCTGGAATTCCAGGATTCTCTGGCTGCCTAGAACATACAAGCATGATCTGGCATCAGATCCAAGCAGCCAAGAAGGATAAGAGAGATCTTCATGTAACCTTCCTCGACCTGGCCAATGCATTTGGCTCAGTTCCCCATGAACTTCTCTGGGAATCTTTTAGCTTCTTCCTTGTACCAGAGCCCATCACCACACTGGTCAAGAACTACTTCCAAGACCTGCAGCTGTGCTTCACAACAGCCAACATTACCACAACATGGCAGCGCTTGGAAGTAGGCATCATGGCAGGCTGCACAGTTTCACCCCTGATTTTCACAATGGCCATGGAAGTCATCATGAGGGCCTCAAGGTGGGTTGTGGGTGGTGAACGAACCAGGGCTGGGCTCCGTCTTCCACCTATCAGGGCTTACATGGACGACATGACAACACTAACCACTACTGCAGCATGCACTAAGCGTCTACTTGGAAAGCTGCAGGAGAACATCGAGTGGGCCCGAATGAAATTCAAGCCTAGTAAATCTCGAAGCATCTCCATAATCAAGGGGGTGCTGAGAGATACAAGGTTCTACATCGGCAAAGACCCAATTCCAACGGTGTCTGAGCAGCCTGTCAAAAGCCTGGGAAGATGGTACAATGCAAGCCTCAAGGACAAACAACAAATAGAACAACTAAGGCAAGAGATCGCGAAGAGCCTGGATAACATCGACAAGACTCTATTGCCAGGGAAACTGAAGCTTTGGTGCCTACAATTTGGACTCCTCCCCCAGACAATGTGGCCACTCACTGTGTATGAAGTTCCAGTAACCACTGTGGAGAAGATGGAGCGAACCATCACTTCATATGCAAAAAAGTGGCTTGGCATTCCACAATGTCTAAGTAACATCGGCCTCTACGGCAAAGGGATCCTGGAGCTACCTCTCACTAGTCTAACTGAAGAATACAAGTGTTCTAAAGTTAGACTCCAGATGACACTGAAGGACTCCAGAGACAAGACCATCAGCACTGTTGCACCGCCCCTAGTAACTGGGCAGAAGTGGACACCATCCGATGCGGTGCAGCAAGCTACAGCAGCCCTGAGGCACAGAGACATCGTGGGAAAGGTCCAACAGGGAAGAGGAGGCTTTGGCCTGACTGCAAGAGAACCATCCTGGAAAAATGCTACAACATCAGAGCGGCGGACGCTGGTGGTGGAGGAGGTGCGTCGCCAGGAGGAGGTCTTAAGGAGTGCGAAGGCTGTCTCTCTCGCCAAACAGGGGCAATAGATGCAGTGGGAAGGAGTGGAGAGGAGAAAGATAAGCTGGAAGGAGCTATGGCAGATGGAAGCAAGTAAAATCAGCTTCATCATCAGAGCAACGTATGATGTGCTCCCATCACCAAAGAATCTCCATCAGTGGTATGGCGAGGATCCAATCTGTGCCCTCTGCCCAACTCCAGCAACCCTCAGACACATCATGACAGGATGTAAGACGAGCCTCACGCAGGGGAGATACACCTGGCGACACAACCAGGTCCTCAAGAGCTTGGCATCAGCCCTGGAGAGCATGCGTGGTGTCGTCAACTCCTTGCCACCAAGAGTATCCAATCCCATGAAGACAACAATGTTTGTCCGTGAGGGCGGGAAAACACCCAAACAGCTTTCCACCAAACCAGAAGCAGGACACCTATACAGGGCCCGCGACTGGAAGATGCTGGCAGACATCGGCAAACAGCTAGTTTTCCCACCTGATATTGCTTCTACCAACCTCAGGCCAGACTTGGTGCTCTGGTCCCCTTCGGTGAAGACTGCTTACGTCATAGAGCTCACAGTCCCATGGGAGAACTCTGTGGAGGAGGCCTATGAACGTAAGAAGCTGCGCTACTCAGAGCTAGCAGAAGAAGCGAGGCAGCGTGGCTGGAACACCAAAGTCTATCCAGTTGAAGTGGGATGCAGAGGATTTGTGGCGTCGTCTACCATCAGACTGCTGAGGGAACTCGGCAGCCACGGTCAGGCTCTGCGGAGGACCATCAGAGCAGTCTCAGAGGCAGCCGAAAGAAGCAGCCAGTGGATTTGGCTCAAGCGGAAGGACCCAGGTTGGGCCCCAAAAACAGCAGTATAACAGGGGGAATTTCGGGAACAGTTGAGCATGGGACACAAGCTGAGGACTGATCATCCTTCGGCGGGCCACCTTTGTGGAGGGTGTATAGTGTTTGAAGGCCGAAACACCCAATGATGCAAGGGCACACTACTGAAGATGTGTCGCTTGTCCAATTGTCCTGGAATTTAACCCTGACCAAGTCTCATATCCCATACAACTCACAAGAACACCCCACCCCCCACACCCCCACGTTGTCTGTCTACCACTCTCAACAACAAGGACATCTCGAGTGAGTACTCTCCACATTTGGCACAGGGGACTGTTCAACATCTCGTCCTGTGTTTTTTGATTCTAGGAAATAATTGAGATATTTACGTGTTTTTGTCTGATTGTAATTGTGATTAAAAATTGAAACATTCAATCACATTGTACATTTGAAGTATCAGCATTGGTATGGCCAATACTGCCCCTGTAACTACTTGGTATTGGATCGATACCCAATTTTGTAGTATCACCCAAAATAATGTAAAGTATCCAAACAAGTAAATAATAAGTGTTTATTACGTTTTAACTGAAGTGTAGATAGAACCATGTT
>NC_084741.1:43439375-43509375 GCF_033978785.1 Entelurus aequoreus | reverse complement strand
AGAGAAAATATAAAAATAAAGTGTTGCATATTGATATTTATCTGTTTCTATATATATTTATTGTGAGAAATCATTAAGATGATCAGTGTTTCCACAAAGATAAATATCACTAATTATTAATAATAACAGAGTTAAAGGTAAATTGAGCAAATTGGCTATTTCTGGCAATTTATTTAAGTGTGTATCAAACTGGTAGCCCTTCGCATTAATCAGTACCCAAGAAGTAGCTCTTGGTTTCAAAAAGGTTGGTGACCCCTGCTCTATACATTGCTAATGTGGTAAATGACTATTCTAGCTGCAAATGTCTGGTTTTTGGTGCAATATCTACATAGGTGTATAGAGGCCCATTTCCAGCAACTATCACTCCAGTGTTCTAATGGTACAATGTGTTTGCTCATTGGCTCAGAAGGCTAATTGATGATTAGAAAACCCTTGTGCAATCATGTTCACACATCTAAAAATAGTTTAGCTCGTTACAGAAGCTACAAAACTGACCTTCCTTTGAGCAGATTGAGTTTCTGGAGCATCACATTTGTGGGGTCAATTAAACGCTCAAAATGGCCAGAAAAAGAGAACTTTCATCTGAAACTCGACAGTCTATTCTTGTTCTTAGAAATTAAGGCTATTCCACAAAATTGTTTGGGTGACCCCAAACTTTTGAACGGTAGTGTATATGTGTGTATATTAGGGCTGGGCAACAATTAAAATTTTTAATCAGAATTAATCGCACTATTTATCCGATTAATCACGATTAACTGCATTGTATACGCAAAACCCAATAATGAATTCAAAAGTAGTGCGTAGTGCACCTTTATTGGAGTATTCTCCCATTTGAAAAAAAGCGCAAAACATTTGTTGTGCAAACACAATTTAAATCAGTACTTGTTAAACAGTAGCGGTTAAATAGAAAATCAACTCCACTTCAGTCAAAAATAAATTGCATTCACTTATACACAAAAAATATCCTCTACATATTCATGCTGCATTTACATATTTTTTCTCTCTTACATGAAATCGGACAGGATATTGAGTAATATGATTTAAAACATACCTGCAAGGTTCCAGTAGTGTTTCCAACCTCTGCAGCTCGTCCATTTCACCTGGAGTTGGCATGGCAATCTTGGTGCTTGTGGTGAGGATGTCACTCAGAGGCTGTACGTTTCTGCGGATGCTTTTTATCATGTCCAGAGTTGAATTCCATCTGGTAGGAACATCTTGCACAAGTGCCTCTTTCTTCTGTCCATGTTCAGCTTGTTTTTGCTCTAATTCTGCTGCATTTGCTGGACTGTGTTTAAAGCACCCGACAACTTTTCTGCACTTGGAAAGGATGTTGTCAAACGCACTGTTGTGCAGACAAACAGTGACAAAACGCTGGAGACTGTGCGAGATATGATATGATCAAAAGGCAATTGTCTCGCAGCAGCAATCATATTTTCGTGCACTATCCGTGCTTAGTGTGGTGACTTTATCATGTCAAATTCTACTGCTGTGTAACTTCAGTGAAGTGCCCCGCACATATTTCAGCATAATGCCTCTCCTCTGTTTTCATTATAGACAGAGCATGTGAATGCAGCACCCACTTTTCATCAATATAATGCACTGTAACTCCGAGGTAATTATGGTTACCGATTGATGAGAGCAACTACAGCTGCACGTTGTAAAGTTGTCACTTTTACAGTCCTCTCCTTTTCATACAACTTGTGTATTCTTCGTGCGACGGTGCGTCTTGATGTTTTGTATTCTTCAGCATTCTCTTTCCTTTTCCGAAGGAGCCAGCAATAGGCGTTAACAAAATAAAAGCATGTAAACAACATACGCAAATGCGCGATAAATTAATTGTCGGCGTTAATAGATTGATGGGTTAACTCGAAATTAGCGCATTAACTTGCCCACCCCTAGTATATATGTATGTATATATATATGTATATATATATATGTGTATGTGTGTATATGTATATATGTGTATATATATATATATGTATATATATATATATATATATATATATATATATATATATATATATATATATATATATATATATATATATATATATATATATATATATATATATATATATATATATATATATATATATACATATATATACATATATATATATATATATATATATATATACATATACATATACATATATATATATACATATACATATATATATATATACATATATATATATATATATATATATATATATATATATATATATATGTATATATATATGTGTGTATATGTGTGTATATATATATGTATATGTATATGTGTGTATATATACATATATATATATATATATATATATATATGTATATATATATATGTATATATACACACATATACACACATATACATATATATATACATATATATATATATATATATATATATATATATATATATGTATATATATATATATATATATATATATATATATGTATATATATGTATATATATATATATATGTATATATATATATATATGTATATATATATATATATATATATATATATATATATATATATATATATATATATATATATATATATATATATATATGTATATGTGTGTATATATATATGTATATGTAAATGTGTGTATATATATATATGTATATATATATATATATATATGTATATCTATGTATATATATATATATGTTAGGGGTGTAACGGTACACAAAAAATTCGGTTCGGTACGTACCTCGGTTTAGAGGTCACGGTTTGTACCTCGGTTTAGAGGTCACGGTTCGGTTCATTTTCGGTACAGTAAAAAAATATATATATATACATTTTTGGGTTATTTATTTACCAAATTTGCAAAATCTTCCACCAAAAATATTTTTCTTAGTGGAATATTTGATGTGAAGTAATCGGAACTTTGGATAGGTCAATCATTCATAATAACATTGATTTTGATTCAATATTATGTTTTGAGCAATGACAGAAAAAAAACAGCTTTGTTTTATTAGTCAACATTGCAACTTTTTCTAAATTACATTTAACCTTTAAGCTTTTTTATTTCACTTTTGTTATGTTTTTGTTTATTTTAATAGTATGTTTAGAATGTGCCGTGGGCCTTTAAAACATTAGCTATGGTCCTCAAATGGCCTCCGGGGCACACTTTTGACACCCCTGCTATAGATAATAAAAAATTAAATCTGATAAATCTATGGATAAAAAGCAGAGCCTGGCGACGCATGCGCGTTTATCATAACTCTCTCGCTCTCTCTGTCTCTGCCCTTCCCTCCCTCACGAATGCTGCTGCGAGCACAATTTGTTTTGTTTTTAACCCCTTCTTAACCCTGAATGTACATTGAAAATACACGCAACCCTAACTCAAAATGCCGGACATTTGAGGTATTTAAGAAATTCCGCCAGGACAGCTCCGCAAAAGAGGACATGTCCGGTGAAAAGAGGACGTATGGTCAGTCTATCGTAGCCCGGTCGCTGCTAGCATGCGTGTGTTGTGCCTCGGTGTGCATTGTTTACACAACGTGCGGTACGCTACTTAATATGTCCTTGTGGAAACTCGTTCGGTACACCTCCAAACCGAACCGACATACATACATACATACATATATATATATATGTATGTATGTATGTATGTATGTATGTATGTATGTATGTATGTATGTATGTATGTATGTATGTTAGGACTGCAACAATTAATCGATTAAATCGATTAAAATCGATTATAAAAATAGTTGGCGATTAATTTAGTCATCGATTTGTTGGATCTATGCTATGCGCATGCGCTGAGGCTACGTTTTTATTTTTATTTGTATTTGTATTTTTTTAACCTTTATTTATAAACTGCAACATTTACAAACAGCTGAGAAACAATAATCAAAGTAATAGGGGTGTAACGGTACGTGTATTTGTATCGAACCGTTTCGGTACGGGGGTTTCGGTTCGGTGCGGAGGTGTACCGAATGAGTTTCCACACGGACATATTAAGTAGCGTACTGCACGTTGTGTAAACAATACTCAAAAGGCCGGACATTTGAGGCATTTAAGAAACACCGCCCGGACAGCCCCGCAAAGGAGGACATGTCCGGTGAAAAGAGGACGTATGGTCAGTCTATCCTAGTCAGCTGCTAGCAGCGACCGGGCTAGGATAGACTGACCATACGTCCTCTTTTCACCGGACATGTCCTCTTTTGCGGGGCTGTCCGGGCGGTGTTTCTTAAATGCCTCAAATGTCCGGCATTTTGAGTTATGGTTGCGTGTATTTTCAACGTACGTTCAGGGTTAAGAAGGGGTTAAAAACTAAACAAATTGTGCGCGAGGTAGCATTCATGAGGGAGGGGCAGAGACAGACAGCAAGAGCGAGAGAGTTATGATAAACGCGCATGCGTCGCCAGGCTCTGCTTTTTATCGATAGATTTATCAGATTAAATGTTTTATTATCTATAGCAGGGGTTTCAAAAGTGTGCATTTTTGTAACATTTTCGTTGTTTTATTTGGCAAGTTGAAAGAACATGGCGCCAGTATGCTGGTTTTTTTTTCAATAGAATACTGGAAAGGATAGAAATGTAGTTTGACTCTTTTATCCGATTATTAATCGATTAATCGAAGCAATAATCGACAGATTAATCGATTATCAAATTAATCGTTAGTTGCAGCCCTTATGTATATATGTATATGTGTGTATATGTATGTATATGTATATATTAGGGGTGTAACGGTACAGGTATTTTATCGAACCGTTTCGGTACGGGGGCTGCGGTTCGGTGCGGAGGTGTACCAAACGAGTTTCCACACGGACATATTAAGTAGCGTACTGCACGTTGTGTAAACAATACTCCAGGCAGCGCCCCCCAAACGCCCCAATTGTCCGGCACCCCGAGTTATGGTTGCGTGTATTAACAATGTACTGTACGTTCAGGGTTAAGAAGGTTAAAAACAAAAAAAATTGTGCGCGACTGGAGTGGCGTTGTTGTTTCTTCCGTTCAGTGGGATGCATGTTTCGATGGTATTAATGTCAATTTCAATTTCTTTTGATTGCAGAAAGTTGACCACTTGCTGTTCTGCTGAGACCATATCCATTTCATCTGGTTCACCTTCATTATTCACAGCTTTCGCATAGGATCTTGGTTTAATTCGGTGCCCTGTCTCGATGATATCATTCATTCGTTTATCCTGATCCATTTCATCTATGATGTTCCTCAGCATGTTGTTGTCTTCTTGAAGGGTCTTCATTTGTTTGCTCATTTCAGTGGCTTCTTTATTTCTGGAGTTGTTCTCTTTTTTCATTTCTTTCATTTCTTCTTTCATTTCTTTCATATCCTCTTTCCATCCATCCATCATTTCTTCCCATTTTTCAATAATTTCTTCTTTAAATTCCTGGAATTGTTTTTGTAGTATCCCTTCTTGATTCCCATCATGCCCTGTGCCCAGCTTCAAATCAGTCTTTCCAGTCAATCCTTTAACTTTTGGCATCGCGGCAGTCGCTGACGTCAGTGCCTCTTCTTAACGGCAGTTACTTCTTTAGCGACTTGCGGCACTTTTAACTTGTTTTTTCAACAATTTCGTACGTTGGGCCGTTCAGAGATCAATTTGAGGTGTCAGCCTGTCAACTTATATCACTCTGCGACGTCGGGATCACTTTAAAATTGATATGGAAACGATAAAAAAGGTTATTGAAGAGATCTCAGGACCATTAATGTATATTAGTAACCTATCATTTCAAACAGGTACATTTCCAAACAAAATGAAAATTGCTAAAGTTGCACCAATTTATAAGACTGGAGACAAACATCAATTTACAAATTATAGACCTGTTTCTTTACTTCCACAATTTTCTAAAATCATTGAAAAACTGTTCAATAACAGATTAGAAAGTTTCATAAATAAAAATAGAATACTCGAAGAGAACCAATATGGATACAGAGCTAATGTTTCAACTTCAATGGCTTTAATTTAAATTACAGAAGAAATTACCAATGCAATAGATAGTAAAAAATGTGCGGCAGCGGTTTTTATGGATCTAACTAAAGCATTTGACACAATTAATCATAATATTTTAATCAGAAAACTAGAACGATATGGCATCAGAGGGTTAGTCTTAAACTGGATAAGAAGTTATCTAACGAAAAGGAAACAATACGTGAAGCTAGGCGAACACACATCTACAACGCTAAATATATCCTGTGGTGTACCTCAGGGATCAATACTAGGACCTAAATTATTCAATCTCTATATAAATGACATTTGTAACGTTACAAAAGATTTAAAGTTAGTATTATTTGCGGATCATACAACAGCGTTTTGTTCAGGAGAGAACACACAGGAGATAATACAAATAATAACAGAAGAAATTAACAAATTAAAAAGATGGTTTGACAAAAACAGACTATCGTTGAATCTTAGTAAAACTAAAATAATGCTATTTGGTAACGGTAGAAGAGAAAGTCAAACAAAAATACAAAGAGACGGAATAGAAATTGAAAGAGTAAATGAAACCAAATTTCTAGGTATAATGATTGATGATAAATTGAACTGGAAATCTCACGTAAAAAATATACAACATAAAGTTGCAAGAAACACGTCAATAATGAATAAAGCAAAACATGTTCTAGACCAAAAATCCCTTCATATTCTTTACTGCTCGCTAGTGTTACCATATCTGAGCTACTGTGTAGAAATATGGGGAAATAATTACAAAAGTACACTTCATTCATTAACGGTGTTACAAAAAAGATCAGTTAGAATAATACATAATGTTGGATATAGAGAAAATACAAACCCTTTATTTATTGAATCAAAAATACTGAAATTCCACGACACAGTGAATTTGCAAACAGCTAAAATTATGCACAAAGCAAACTAACCTGCTACCCAAGAATATACAACAATTCTTCTCAAAAAAAGAGGAGAAATATAATCTTAGAGAAAAACGTAATTTAAAACATTTGTTTGCACATACAACACTTAAGACCTTCAGTATATCAGTATGTGGAATTAAATTATGGAATGGATTAAGCAAAGCAATCAAACAATGTACTAATATGATCCACTTCAAGAAACTCTTCAAACTTAAAGTGTTTACAAAGTACAAAGAATAAGAACTATGACAAACATTCTCAATTTATTTCATCCATCCATTCATTCATTCTTAAAGTAATCTTACTTATCTCATCATATGAAATATGACTTACTTCACCAATTATTATTATTAAATTCTTACTATTATTTATTTATTTATTTTTATTGTGATTATTTATGGAGTTTATTGTGAATAAATTGTGAACAGGAAGTGAACAAAAAGTTTTAGCAAATGTTATGTAAAGAAAAGGGGTAGGACTAAATAAGCTTTGCTTCTTCCTACTCCTTTTCGAACATGTTGAAAAGACAAACTGGAAATTGTGATGTATCATGTTGTATGCTTGCATGTTCGAAATAAACTCAAACTCAAACTCATGTGTGCTGTATATAGTGACATGACAAATAATCATGTCATGTGTGCCTTCCTTGGGTGAAGCCAGGTTTACAGCTACATTGTCATTAAGCTGTTTGTTACCTATGTATGTTATGTTGCAGCTATTTAAAATAGTTGTCAATTTGTTCTGGCCTGAAATAAATTGGCCCTTTTGAAACATATCTTTGTCTTTGTGTGTTGTATGTAGACCACATTGCTTAGCAGAGTTCAGTGATGCAAATGCATGTCAAGTTGAACAACACATTGTATTATTCTCCAGTGCAATAACAGTACTGAAATGAAGGCTAAAAGGGCATTAAAGAGAGCCTTAAAAAATAAATAAATAAATACAAATAAAGTTACTAAATAGTTACTTTTCACAGTCACGCATTACTTTTTGGTGTAAGTAACTGAGTTAGTAACTGAGTTACTTTTGAAATAAAGTAACTAGTAACTGTAACTAGTTACTGGTCTTCAGTAACTAACCTAACACTGGTTATGATGGCCATTTTTGCCATGGTCTGTGAACACACGGCGGAGAATGAACAAGTGTCGTGTGTCTTTAAGTGAAGCACGGAGGCAGAAGTGTGCACGGATGAAATACTTGTTAGAATTGGGCTCGTTGTTATAAAATTGGTAATAAAAGCTAAAAAGAAAGTATTTGGTTTCTGCTGGATGCTACAAAACATGATATTACTTTATTTTGTTTGGGGTGGCGGCTAATTTCCATAGGTAGACTTTCTTTTGTCCATTTCTGCTGGCTTGTCGCTTATCACTAGCAAGTGAACTGCACCGTTTAATGAGTGTAACTAATAAAGATTTATAAAACCCGGAGGGTGTGGAGTAGAGATGCGCGGATAGGCAATTATTTCATCCGCATCACAAAAGTCGTCATCCAACCGAACTAACATTTTATCAAAACCACAACCGCCCGCCACCCGCCCGTTGTTATATATATAATATATACACAGGATCGCACCCTTACAGCAATAATTAAGGCATGCTGTGATGGTTCTGACTTTATCACCCTCTACAACATGTACAGATAGCGTGACAGTCCAGTCACATGTTGTGTGCGGCTTCAGCTTGCTCACGTAAGTGACAGCAAGGCATACCTGGTCCACAGCCATACAGGTTACACTGACGGTGGCCGTATAAAAAAACTTTAACACTCTTAATATGTGCCACACTGTGAACCCACACCAAACAAGAATGACAAACACATTTCGGGAGAACATCCACACCGTAACACAACATAAACACAACAGAACAAATACCTTGCAGTCCTAACTCTTCCTGGCTGAAATATACACCCCCCCCCCCACCCCCCTACACTGCGCCCCCACACATTAACCCCCCCCCCCCCCCCCCACCACCACCACCACCACCACCACCCTCCGTGCGTCGGTTGAGGTGGGCGGGGTTTGGTGGTAGCGGGGGTGTATATTTCAGCCAGGAAGTGTTAGGACTGCAAGGTGTTCTGGGTATTTGTTTTGTTGTGTTTATGTTGTCTCACGGTGCGGATGTTCTCCCGAAATGTGTTTGTCATTCTTGTTTGGTGTGGGTTCACAGTGTGGCACATATTAAGAGTGTTAAAGTTGTTTTAAACGGCCACCGTCAGTGTAACCTGTATGGCTGTGGACCAGGTATGCCTTGCTGTCACTTACGTGTAAAAACAGAAGCCGCACACAACATGTGACTGGGCTAGCACGCTGGCTGTACATGTTGTAGAGGGTGATAAAGGCAGTACCAACACGGCACGCCCTTATTATTGTTGATTGGGTGAAAATCAGCAGACCTTCGAGAGAATTGACTCAACCGCCACCCGCCCGAATCTAATTAAAATCTATTTTTTTCGTCATGCATCCGCCCGACCCGCGGATTATCCGCGGACTCCGCGGTTGTGTCCGCAAACCGCGCATCTCTAGTGTGGAGTGCCTGAAACTTTCAATACGCAAACATAGTTTTCGCAAGTCTGCTGCAATAGAGTGCACGTGAGAACAGTGGTGTTTGGGGGCCGGGATCTGTATGATGACAAACAGTGGAGAGTTTTTATTTTTTCTATTAATGCACACATGACAAGAGTGAAAATTCAATTTTGATGATGTGTATTTATTAAAAAGAATGAAGGTTGTGGCAAGCAGAAATATCCTTGTTTATTTTAACTATTTTCTCTAAAATACTCTGAGGCTATAAAGTATGTTGTATCTGATTAGTAGAACCAACTAATGGAGGAATTAATCGATTGTTAAAATAATCGATAGCTGCAGCCCTGATATACTGTCTTAATTTTATATATTATCCTCATAAAGTGCATTAAAAAAATAACTTTAGCAAACAACATCCAAACAGACATTTACTATGTCAGAGGGTGACAATTTGTTGATCCAACATTTTTATAATTTTGTAATGAAGGTAAAGATGACAAATGTGGTAATTCAGTCCACCCTCACATAAATCAGAAAAGACCATGTTCCCAGTTTGAAATAATCCCATTGGGCACGCCAGTGTACTTTTTCTTATCTTATTATGAATTTAAATTAGTTGCCAAAAATGCGCATGAGGTAGGCACTCAAAGTTGATGATGATTTGTCATGTCACACTGTGACCAGCTTAGCCTACACCATGACCACCATATTTATGAACAAGCTGACTGCAGTATCTTATTGAAGTGTGAAGGACTAATTTGAACTCTCTTCTTGCCCGCAGTGCTATCAGTCATCCCAGACTATTTATGTGAAATTCATTGTGGTGTGTGTATGTTATTGTACAACATACATATTCTGCTTTCCCTTGTTGCTTGTATTCCCATTTCTTATATCGCCATATTAGGCCACACTACTTATTTTATTGCAAGGTTTAGCATGTTTGAAGCCCATGGTGCCATCAGGGATGCATCCCAAGGGAGACATTACCCACAATGAAGCTTGACCTGATGAAAGCGCCTCCTATGATCATTCATCTTCATGATATCATCTGGGTCAGGGTCATGGTCAACGGCCTTGCAATTGCATAAAATAATCAACTTAATAGTTTTTTAATTTGTCACAGCATTGATGTAGATAATCCAGTCTTCCTGTGTGTGTTTTTAAACTGTGGTTGCTGGACATGATTGAACGTATTGGTGTGGTAGATTATGCATAAAATAAACTGTGTTTGAGTTAGCATTAACTAGCCTATTTAGTACTTGATCAGTCTGCTCTCATTGCTCTGTAATCAAATTGGGTTTGTAGGTCAGGCAACATTCTGCATAGATTGGCCCGTAATTTCATTGTCAGCAACATATAAACTGTCAACTCCTATTATGAGGATATTTTTTGTCAAAATGCTTAAACCCAAATGAGGGGAATGTAACTGCATAAATTGTCTTACCAGTGTGGTTTTCCTGTCATTTTGTCTGGCTGAATGCATGCCAGCTTGGTTCTGAGGCAGCATTTTCAATTTGAAAGTGTTGAAATATTGAGCAAACGAAGGAGACACGAACGACTTGCATCCCTACTTGGACAGTTTACTCTCTCTGTATTCAAGGACTGTGCTGCTCCATGGCACATGTACTGTACGTCAGCCGAATGACTGAAATGACTTCTGGCCAAGAACTGTCATATGCTTTTGCTACACGGGTGATTTTTATCATGTCCTTGAAGCTGATGCATCTATGTTTTCATTGCCCTCTGCAAATGGCTAAGCCTCATGCTTTCCACACTGCTAGACGGTTTGTTGACATGAATGAAGCTTGCTTGCCCTTCTCAAAACGCATCATTTTACTCCGACTTTTTTGTTTGTGTTTCATGGCAGATATTCGGGCTGGGTGACATGGACCAAAACTGATATTGCGTTTTTTTTAGTCCTACTTTAAAAATATATATATTGCGCAAATTGCTTAAGGTTGCCGCAGTGTTTTACGGCTAGATAACCAGTGTTGACTACTCAGATTATTTTTGTTATAATTAGTAACGTAATATGTTGTTCATTTTTATAAAGTAATTAGTTTGCAGTTACTATGCCAAAGCAGTTTCATTCATTTTGTTCATTAACGTTAGGTTTATAGCCTCATTGCGGTGAAAGCTGCTGGCTGTTAAGTTTTAAAATACTTTTCAGCCACCCAGCCGCTATACTACAGTAGCAGGCTATGGGGAGAGGCACTTTTAAACTAAGGTGTAGCTAAACATTTGACACACCTACTGAGCAGCAGAGAGGAGCTATCGTTAACTTCTGTGCTAAATTGCTAACAGAAGTTAACGACATAAACAGATGAGATTAGTGATAAAGTCGCTACAAGAAAAGATATAGGTTCTAAAGCAAATTTGTGTATGTGTAAATAAAGCTGTAGTCATTCACCAATCGCCAAATGCAGTTGCTGTCCAAAGCATTGCAAAATTTGCGCCGCCATATTTTAAAATATATTTCAGTGCATCATCAGAGAAGCCTCCATAAACACGCAAGGGGCGGGGAAGAGCCAAATAGGAATGCCCTGTGTTTCGCTAGTCAAGCGCAGAGAAGATCCTACAGTCGTAACAAAGGCACATAAAAAAATACCAATATGGCGGTATTGACTCAAATATATACCGCTTTTTAAATATACCGGTATATCGCCCAGACGTCGTAAATATGAATCTTGGCTAGTTTAATTGGTACAACTTCCCAGTCTTGTTAGGTGATTTCTTCATTGGTACATCAGTCGGTTAGGTCAGTCAGTACGTGTCCATGCACTAAATTAGTCCGATTTTTCCAATAGTTTGGTTTTAAATAAGCATCCTACAACCCATGGAAACACCTTAATTCGATCGTGTTTGGTTTTTGAGAAACTGGACTAACACCCCTGGATTATGCGATTGAAAACCAGATCTCTCAATGGAGTGTGTGCAGCCAGAGGGGACCCTTCGTATCGTCTCAACGCACAAGATATTACCCGGAAGCATATACCATTCAATCAAAACAGGCAACAGCTGGAATTAAGAGAATACTTTATATGTTTCACCAAATAAAAAAACCGAACATTTTGAATTGCATGGATGGGAGAAAAAAAGTAAAGATTTATTAAGGAAGGTAACTAAGGCAATGGAGAATGCGGCTTCGTTCAGACTCCCAAACAAAAATGAGTGAGATGGAAGAGAAGCAGGTATATTAAAAGCAAAAAATAAAGCATACACAAACCTCTTCAAGCTGCATTTGTGCATGCCAAACTGATTAGCGATAACTCTGTAATCCACACAACTGGAGAGCTTATCCACAGCAATAGCAACCCACCAACCCTCTGGAGCCGTATCTGGGCACAAATAGCATTTTCTTTCGGATTCAAAACTCCTTCCATCAATCCACAGAGCCTTCTGAATGAACACTGAGACATTCAAAACTTTTGTTTCCATGATTCTACGTCCGAAAATTCCTTTTGAAACAATTCTCTACCGTTTGTCTTTCTTTGCTTTGGACCTGTATTTGCTCCAAGATCTTCTTGATTGTAGCGTCATGTTCGTGGTGCAATTTATGATCATTTCTTGATTGATTGTTGCTACTTAACATCCACATAGCCATTAGAGATGTAATATTTATAATATGTGCCAATATTACATAGTACATCAGGTACAACAGAGCTAATACATTAATCTGCGCTAAAAGCAAAAAAGCGTCCCTCAGTTTTCGGGAGGTACACGGTGTATGACCAATAGTTGCATTAGAGCAGGGGTGTCAAACGTACGGCCCACAGGCCCTAATACAGACTTAATCCGGCCCGCGGCCCTCAAGATGTTTAAAGGCCTACTGAAACCCACTACTACCGACCACGCAGTCTGATAGTTTATATATCAATGATGAAATCTTAACATTGCAACACATGCCAATACGGCCGGGTTAACTTATAAAGTGCAATTTTAAATTTCCCGCTAATCTTCCGGTTGAAAACGTCTATGTATGATGACGTATGCGCGTGACGTCAATCGTTGAAACGGAAGTATGCGGACACCATTGTATCCAATACAAAAAGCTCGGTTTTCATCGCAAAATTCCACAGTATTCTGGACATCTGTGTTGGTGAATCTTTTGCAATTTGTTTAATGAACAATGAAGACTGCAAAGAAGAAAGTTGTAGGTGGGATCGGTGTATTAGCGGCTGGCTGCAGCAACACAACCAGGAGGACTTTGACTTGGATAGCAGACGCGTTATCCGACGCTAGCCGCCGACCGCACGGATGATCGGGTGAAGTCCTTCGTCCTTCTGTCGATCGCTGGGACGCAGGTGAGCACGGGTGTTGATGAGCAGATGAGGGCTGGCTGGCGTGGGTGGATAGCTAATGTTTTTAGCATAGCTCTGTGAGGTCCCGTTGCTAAGTTAGCTTCAATGGCGTCGTTAGCAACAGCATTGTTAAGCTTCGCCAGGCTGGAAAGCATTAACCGTGTATTTACAGGTCCATGGTTTAATAGTATTGTTGATTTTCTGTCTATCCTTCCAGCCAGGGGTTTATTTCTTTTGTTTCTATCTGCAGTTAAGCCCGATGCTATCACGTTAGCTCCGTAGCTACAGGGCTTTGCCGATGTATTGTCGTGGAGATAAAAGTCACTGTGAATGTCCATTTCGCGTTCTCGACTCTCATTTTCAAGAGGATATAGTATCCGAGGTGGTTTAAAATACAAATCCGTGATCCACAATAGAAAAAGGAGAGAGTGTGGAATCCAATGAGCCAGCTTGTACCTAAGTTACGGTCAGAGTGAGAAAAGATGCGTCCTGCACTGCACTCTAGTCCTTCACTCTCATGTTCCTCATCCACGAATCTTTCATCCTGGCTCAAATTAATGGGGTAATCGTCGATTTCTCGGTCCGAATCGCTCTCGCTGCTGGTGTAAACAATGGGGAAATGTGAGGAGCCTTTCAACCTGTGACGTCACGCTACTTCCGGTACAGGCAAGGCTTTTTTTATCAGCGACCAAAAGTTGCGAACTTTATCGTCTATGTTCTCTACTAAATCCTTTCGGCAAAAACATGGCAATATCGCGAAATGATCAAGTATGACACATAGAATGGATCTGCTATCCCCGTTTAAATTAAAAAAAAAAATTCATTTCAGTAGGCCTTTAAGTATAAAAATGAGCTGCAATTTTTGAATGAAAAAAACTGCTGTTCTAAATGTGTCCACTGGATGTCGCAATAGCAATTTAAGTGTAACCCTAGTCACTATTTAAGATGATGTGTTAACTGACTTTAAGCATTGTCTGGAGTGGCTGCTGCGACTCCAATCAGCGCAGGTGCAAGCAATCAGCTGCTGTTGTTGTGGCTGGCGGCAGACTAATGCTGTAGTTACAAACAATCCTTTTTTTAATTGTAAATTATACACTCAAAGGATAAAATAACGAAACGGTAAGATGCAAAGACTTAAGTCAACATGACCATCATCTTTTAATGTAGTTAGAGTTTTGTGCAGCGACACTCCATTGTAAAAATGTGTTTTTACATTTGTTTGTTCTTTTTTATTTTTTGCTTAAATCTTTGTAGTTATGTTGCCTTTAATTCAGCTAATATGGTATAATTTTGATAATTGTTTTGTATATATTATCAGGGTTTCCCACACATTCATTTATTTGTGGCAGCCTGCCACGAAAGAATTACGTCCGACACGAATAAAAAATTTAAAAAAATAAAATAAATTTAAAAAAAAATAATAATAAAAAATGTTTTTTTTTTTGTCCTCTCCAGCTTCTCAGGCAAATCAAATAGTTGATGTAGATGCCCATATCGGCTGTTCAGATTTACTTTACAAAAGAGAAGTGTAGTATACTTCTCTTGTTGCCTTATTTGTATTTGACTTTATTATCAATCAATCAATCAATGTTTATTTATATAGCCCTAAATCACAAGTGTCTCAAAGGGCTGTACAAGCCACAACGACATCCTCGGTACAGAGCCCACATACGGGCAAGGAAAACTCACCCCAGTGGGACGTCAATGTGAATGACTATGAGAAACCTTGGAGAGGACCGCATATGTGGGTAACCCCCCCCCTCTAGGGGAGACCGAAAGCAATGGATGTCGAGTGGGTCTGACATAATATTGTGAAAGTCCAACACATCAGCGAAAGTCCAGTCCATGGTGGGGCCAGCAGGAACCATCCCGAGCGGAGACGGGTCAGCAGCGTAGAGATGTCCCCATCCGATGAACAGGCTAGCGGTCCACCCCGGAGCAGAGTAGAAAATAAAATAAAAGAAACGTCAGATCAACTGGTCTAAAAAGGGAGTCTATTTAAAGGCTAGAGTATACAAATGAGTTTTAAGATGAGACTTAAATGCTTCTACTAAGGTAGCATCTCTAACTTTTACCGGGAGGGCATTCCATAGTATTGGAGCCCGAATAGAAAACGCTCTATAGCCCGCAGACTTTTTTTGGGCTCTGGGAATCACTAATAAGCCGGAGTTCTTTGAACGCAGATTTCTTGCCGGGACATATGGTACAATACAATCGGCAAGATAGGCAGGAGCTTGACCGTGTAGTATTTTATACGTAAGTAGTAAAACCTTAAAGTCGCATCTTAGGTGCACAGGAAGCCAGTGCAAGTGAGCCAGTATAGGCGTAATATGATCAAACTTTCTTGTTTTTGTCAAAAGTCTAGCAGCCGCATTTTGTACCATCTGTAATCTTTTAATGCTAGACATAGGGAGGCCCGAAAATAAAACGTTACAGTAATCGAGACGAGATGTAACGAACGCATGGATAATGATCTCAGCATCGCTTGTGGACAAAATGGAACGAATTTTAGCGATATTACGGAGATGAAAGAAGGCAGTTTTAGTAACACTCTTAATGTGTGACTCAAACGAGAGAGTTGGGTCGAAGATAATACCCAGATTCTTTACCGAGTCGCCTTGTTTAATTGTTTGGTTGTCAAATGTTAAGGTGGTATTATTAAATAGATGTCGGTGTTGAGCAGGACCGATAATCAGCATTTCCGTTTTCTTAGCGTTGAGTTGCAAAAAGTTAGCGGACATCCATTGTTTAATTTCATTAAGACACGCCTCCAGCTGACTACAATCCGGCGTGTTGGTCAACTTTAGGGGCATGTAGAGTTGGGTGTCATCAGCATAACAGTGAAAGCTAACACCATACTTGCGTATGATGTCACCCAGCGGCAGCATGTAAATACTAAAGAGTGCAGGGCCAAGAACCGAAGCCTGGGGAACTCCGTACGTTACCTTAACATAGTCCGAGGTCACATTGTTATGGGAGACACACTGCATCCTGTCAGTAAGATAAGAGTTAAACCAAGACTAGGCTAAGTCTGACATCCCAATACGCGTTTTGATACGCTCTAATAAAATATTATGATCAACAGTATCGAAAGCGGCGCTAAGATCAAGAAGCAGCAACATAGATGACGCATCAGAATCCATCGTTAGCAATAGATCATTAGTCATTTTTGCGAGGGCTGTCTCCGTAGAGTGATTTGCCCTGAAACCGGATTGAAAAGGTTCACAGAGATTGTTAGACGCTAAGTGTTCCTTTAGCTGCTGTGCGACAATTTTTTCGAGAATTTTCGAGATAAACGGAAGGTGGGACACCGGCCGGTAGTTTACCATGAGGTCAGGATCGAGGTTAGGTCTTTTGAGTAGAGGATGAATAACCGCTTTTTTGAATGCTAGGGGAACAGTGCCAGAGGAAAGTGATAAGTTTATAATATTTAACACTGATGGACCTAATAAAACAAAAAGCTCCTTGATAAGTTTCCCAGGAATTGGGTCAAGTAAACATGTTGTTTGTTTTGTCCCATTTACACATTTTAACAATTCCTCCAATGTTATTTCATCAAAGAGAGAGAAACTATTTTGGAGGGCAGTGTCCGTCGTATATACAGTCGTATCTGTGTTAATAGAACCCAGTTGTAGCTGAGATGCATTGTCTTTAATCTCTTTTCTAATGACTTCAATTTTCTTATTAAAGAAATTCATAAAGTCATCTGCTGAGTGGGTGGAGCTACTGGGAGGAGTCCCTTGTTGGGTTAGCGATGCTACTGTACTAAACAAAAATTTAGGATCATTTTTGTTGAGGTGGATGAGATTTGAGTAATATTTAGCTTTAGCTGAGGTAAGCATGCGTTTATAAGTTATTAAACTATCACTCCATGCTTGATGGAAAACCTCAAGTTTAGTCGCACGCCATTTGCGTTCCAGCTTTCTACATGATCATTTCTGGGCTTTAGTTTCTTCTGTAAACCATGGGGTACGCCTTTTAGGGGCCCTTTTTAGCTTTAGCGGTGCTACACTATCAATGGTGTCGCGCAGGGCGTCGTTAAAGCTGTTAGTGAGGTTATCAATAGAGCCCACATAATTTGGGAATGGTGCCATTACCGAAAGCAGTAGGTCAGTAAGAGTCGTCGTTGTGGCAGCATTAATGTTGCGGCTGCTATAGTAGTTATTATTATTATTATTAGTTGGTTGACAATGAGTCAGAACTTCGAATTTTACAAGGTAATGATCGGACATTACTTTAGTGTACGGGAGTATCGTAACTTTAGAGGTGGTGACACCCCTGACAAGCACTAGATCTATCGTATTACCGTTGCGATGCGTGGGTTCATTTATTATTTGTGTAAGACCACAGCTATCAATTATAGTCTGGAGCGCCACGCATGGAGGGTCCGATGGGGTATTCATATGGATGTTAAAATCTCCCATTAGGATTATATTGTCGGCGTGCGTCACTAGATCAGCAATGAACTCTGAAAATTCATTGATAAAGTCCGAATAGGGCCCTGGGGGGCGGTAGATGACAGCCAGGTGCAGAGGCAGCGGTGTGACAAACTTCACAGTAAGCACCTCAAACGAGTTATATTTATTATTTAGGTCCGAGGTAAGGCTAAAGTTTTTGTTGTATATTAGTGCAACACCCCCACCCCTTTTAATGGGACGGGCAATATGCGTTCCTGTATAGCCAGGAGGAGACGCCTCACCCAGCGCAAAAAATTTGTCTGGTTTGAGCCAGGTCTTGGCTAGACCAACGACATCAAGATTGTTGTCTCTGATGACTTCATTAACTAATAACGTTTTGGAAGACAATGACCTTATATTTAAAAAGCCCATATTATAGGTAGTGGGCTTTTTTGAGGAGTTTTTGTTGAAAGTATCCGTAGTAGCAATATTAATAATGTTACGTTTATTATGCGTAGTGCACTTTAAATAATTTCGACCGTATCTAGGAATTGATATGACAGGAATTTTTAGATTGTTTGCCACCTCAGTAAAATGCATGTCCACCTCTGACGCAGAAAAAACATTATGTGAGTTGTATATTATTCTAAGAGAATTGCTATGTGTGCAGGGATTATCCAGCCTGGCGCTGGCTAGTTCTAGTTTAACAGACTCCTTATTAGCGCTTCTTTGTGGATTAGCATTTAGCTTTTTCGTTAGCCCCGCTAACAACAACGCATTTAGCTTTGTTGTTAGCCCCGCCCAACACCCCCGCTTCTGCTTCCGAGCGCATCGCTTACGTCTCTTTCGTTGACGGTCTCCGCTGGTAGTGGACGCCGCTGCTTCAAAGGCCACTGCTGGATGTAGCTCGCGAAGAATTCCCAAGCTAGCGAGTAGGTCCACCGTACACGCATCTTTCAGCCCAAAATGGCCCGATCTCTCCACATCCAGAATCGTAAGTCGGTCGTAAGTGATCACGGAGTGAACACGCTGTGAGCCAGCCATGAAATTGACTGAATTGAGGGGTATTTTTGCCAAATCGGTCTACACTTCCAGGAGCGCTCGCAAGAAGCCGCTGCCTTGAAGCGCCGCCATCTTGGAAAATGTATTAAATGTATTTATATTAGAAACACAACATGTGTATATAACAAAGGGTGCAAAATCTGCAGGCAGTAGGAAACACATGGTTAAGTGTAGGGAGTAAAACTGATGGCAGTCTAAAGTTCAAGATTTTTGGAGCTCTTTGTTCAGTGGATCAGATGTTTGATGAAGCTCTGTGTCTATCTACCACCACTACTGTTTTCTGTTTATTTGTTACTGACTGTGGCAGGACACCTCTGCCTCTGTTTCACTTTATGTTGCTGGTAAATAATATGGTTGTAGTAGTAGGCTAAAGTTAAATTATTTAGTATACACTAATTAAAGGGGCAGAGCTTTGAGACATTTTAGCTTTTATATTTTATAAGATATATTTTTTGTAAGAACCACAATTAATAAATATATTTCAGTGAATAACTTATTGTTCAAATCTGTATATAAATATGTACATAAATTGTTGTAATTATATTGTAAAATGGATGGATGGATGGATGGATGGACGTTTAAAACAAAACTGTTATTATTAATTAGTAAGTATACATTTTTTGAGCCTTTTTAGAGAAAATAAAATCATTGTAGTAAATTATGCAAATTACTCGATGATGTCATGGTGACCACTCCCATAACCACGCCCCCACCACCACTGGTATCTTGGCAGTTTATGGGAAACACTGTATTATAATTGTAATATTTGAATGATGATAAATGAATGTGTTGTGGCAGTTGTGGATTTCACAAATGTGGTGGTTTGAGGAAACACTTGGATGCTTTTCCAAACATGTCCACTGCCCATTTGGTTGCATGCTTTATGTTCAAATGTTTCACCATATTGCTCGTATGTCCTCCTGAAGAAATGTCAATGTTGCAATTATTACAAGTAGTGCTGTTGCAATCTTTTCTTGTAAAATGTAGCCAGACTTCAGAGAGTTTGTTTCGTCCGGGCGCAGCCATTTTACTGTCTGATGTCACTACTCAATTTGTGTCAAAATGTCATTCCCAACATGGCAACATTAAGAGTATCGTTTGAAAAATTTGCAAGCGATTCCAATGAATTGATACATGTGAACCGGATCTGAACAAGAACCGGTTTTCGATTCCCATCCCTACTGCCAATAAGGGCCTTTCAAAACCGATCACCTCTGACTGATACTTTGTCAGGGTTGCCCACACTTTTTCAGCAGGCGTGCTACTTCTCAAATGACCAAGTCGAGGTGATCTACCTCATCTTCATTCATATATATATATATATTTATTTATTTTTCCTATTAATGTATTTATTTATGAAACAGATGTTTTTTGTTAACATGTTAAAGGTGTTTAGTAAAAATACAAACATGTTTAACAAATGTATCATGCTGTAATTGTATGGATGTCCGAAATAAACTCAAACAATAACCATAAACATAACATACAGATTTCTTTATTTCATGAAGACAAAAATATAAGTTGGTGTATTACCTGATTCTGATGACTTGCCTTGATTTGAATCTGACAGGATTCACAGTAGTGCTGATAATTTCCACATTTTCGAATTTATATTGTGGAGGAGAAAAAAAAAGTATTCCTTTTTGTCCAATACCACATGAAAGTGGTTGGTTTTTGGCATCATATTTGTCCAGCTTTCATACTCGTTTTTAAACACTCTACAAGAAATACATTGACAGCAAACTCTGTAGCTTGCTATCCTGTGTGTGCTAGCTTTCTGAGACTCTTATTTTGTTAAAGTTAAAGGGCCAATGATTGTCACACACACTAGGTGCGGTAAAATTATCCTCTGCATTTGACCCATCCTCACAGTGGAGCAGTGAGCAGCAGCGGTGGCCACGCCCGGGAATCATTTGGTGATTTAACCCCGAATTAGCGCAGGCAGGATGGAGCAGCACTTTTATTGTGAAGACAGAAACCGTGCAGTCGGTCTTTACGCTTCTGATGGCATGTACGGCGTGAGAGTCTGTTGAAATAAATAGTGTTTCCCGCCTTCCTGTTAGTAGTTTTTTTTCTTTATACTGAGCTCGCAGCACCTAGCGTGGTCTCACAAGATCCTCGGGTGCACGAATGTCAATCAATTAACGCAAGTGACGTCATAGTGAAGATTGATGATCGCTAATTGTTAGGAATATTTTATAATGCTGGCTGGCGATCGACTGGCACACCCTCCGCGATCGGCCAGTAGCTCGCGATCAACGTAAAGGACACCACTGCTTTATGTATTTTTGGTCACTTGACTCACAGACGATTACATATTGTGTCGATATTGTTCAACTGTCAGTAGCACTCACCATACATTTTATAGTAAATACATGTGCCGATCTTACTCATGGATGATTGGAGTTGGTAGCCTCTTACCTAATTCAAATAAATGATTAAGTGCCAAAATTAACATCACATTCATGCCCATTATGAGTGCATGTAAACACCAATGCAGATCTGGGGTTATTGTTGTGAACTGTACTATAGCCAACATAACTGCACTGCTCAGTGGGTGGAAACATGGCAGTGTTTTTCAACCACTGTGCCGCGGCACACTAGTGTACCGTGAGATATTGTTTGGTGCGCCGTGGGACATTATGTAATTTCACCTAATTGGGTTATAAATATTTTATGCAAACCAGTAATTATAATCCGATAATAATGTGCCGTTGTTGAGTGTCTGTACTGTCTAAAGCTCGGCATATCAGTAGGTGGCAGTAGGTAGCTAATTGCTTTGTAGATGTCGGGAACACGGTTTGACGTGATCACAATATGCGGGAGGCAGCGTGCAGGTGAAAAGGTATCTAATGCTTAAACCAAAAATAAACAAAAGGAGAGTGCCGCTAAGAAAAGGCATTGAAGCTTAAGGATGGCTATGCAAAACGAAACTAAAACTGGACTGGCTGCAAAGTAAACAAAAACAGAATGCTGGACGACAGCAAAGACTTTCAGCGCGGGGAGCAGACGATGTCCACAAAGTACATCTGTACATGACAATCAACACCAAAATAGGAGCGCAAAACAAGAACTAAAACACTACACACAGGAAAACACCAATAAACTCAAAATAAGTCACAGGGTGATGTGACAGGTCGTGACAGTACACCTACTTTGAGACAATAGTTACGGTATAGTGATGCATGGGTGGTTATGGTTTTAATTCATATCAAACAATTGCGAGAACGACTTTTTATTGTCAATATCGGCTGCTGAGTTTCATTTTTTTATGTTTTCTGCTCGCCGTGTGCCTCTGGATTTTTTTCCATGAAAAAAATGTGCTTTGGCTCAGAAAAGGTTGAAAAACACTGCACTAAGGGGTTATTTCTCCTCGTAGGTTGGGTTTAGGCATTTAGTTTGGGTGGTTAGGGTAGGGTATTATGTCATGTCTATGATGTCTGTGTTTACACTCTCAAAGATAGCTGTGTAAATGTGTGTTATTGGTGGTGACTGATGTTATCCACCCGCTCCAGAGAGAAACCCACGGGTGCTGCTAACACGAGAAGGAGACCCCCTCCCCCTCTTAACTGCCTTTGTCTCTCTCATTCCTTTCTTCTCTAATGTATTTTCCAACTGTCTCCTCCACAAAGCACTATATTCCAGGTTGGGAGAGTTCCCACCTGCATTAATTTTGTTAGCACTATGCAAAGTAAACTCTCCACATAAACCTTTTAATTTCTTGGTTTCTTGCAGTTTTTTATCAACCATCCCTATGTTCTGCGGCGCTATAAGTTTGCAGGAAAACTTAGCACGCAAACACATATAGCTTATGCTTCCCACCCACACAAACTTTCCACCCCCAACTTCGCCTGGCTCATATGCTGATGAATGATGCTGATTATCCCTTATCTTTGGAACCAAAACACAAACAGGGTTCTTACAATTTACTTATGCTGTTCTACAAGGACCACCTTTTGATCTCTCTGTTCTAGCAGCATCCAGTTGGTGTCACACATGCAAAACCCTCTTCTCACAAAGATGTACCGTATTTTTCAGTCCATTGGGAGCACCAGATTATAAAGCGCTCAGTGCTGATGAGCGAGTCTACTCAGGTCTATGTTCATACAAAAGGTGCACCGGATTATAAGGCGCATTAAAGGGGTCATACTACATTCAAAGCACTTCCTTGTGGTGTACATAACGTGTAATTGTGGTTCTTTAGGTCAAAATGTTGCATAAATTAAGTTTTACAGCTCTTTTTCAAGCCGTTTTCTGGCGGTTATATTACGTGGCTCCACTCCACTACTGACCAATATAAGTTAGAACTGTACACTATTTTATATTAAAAATGGAAATGGCGGAGGATGAATGCCAAGAGGATTGGAGGATAAAAAGGCAGTTATTGACTACGACGCAGGCTACAATGGCGGACGTGTGCACATTTTCGGGATTTATGGATATCCCATATACACAACAGCAGGAACCAAAAGGTAAGAAAAGTTGGTTTTGCATAATAAGTCAAAACAAAACACCAGATAATGTCACCCAATAGGTAACATTTTGGGGTCCTTACACACACCATAATAATACCCATACGTTGAAGCACAGTACGTCAGCCGTAATGTGCAAAACAGTGTTGTTGTTTTTTTACTGCAGAAGGAATCAGAAGGTCAAGGGTTGATCAGGGAGGAGTTTTTTATGTGTACAAATACATTACAGCAGTGGTGTGCCTTCAGGGCCAGCAAGGCCTTCTCTGCTGGTTTAACATAACCAGAAATCATGATCATAATTAAAGATAAAAGTAATTTTGAATTTACTTTCCCTAAATATCTAAAAGTATTCATATTCACTTCATGTCATATTATGCTCCTTCCAGCGCTGTTGTTTTTAGGTTATAGAGTTTTTATCCAATCAGAATTCAGCTAGCTTATGTTGCCATGCTGTACCAAATCTGCCAGAGGCCTTCAAATTCAGCAATGCGGGTGTCTGTGCACTGTAAGCGAACGGGGACATACAGTGATAGACAGTTGCTATAGCCAATAAGACCACGCGTTGTTGTCAGTAAGGCCCTCTAGATGGCTTCAGGCAGCTATATAGTGATACCCTGCCTTCCGCCCGATTGTAGCTGAGATAGGCTCCAGCGCCCCCCGCGACCCCGAAGGGAATAAGCGGTAGAAAATGGATGGATGGATGGATGAGCCAGGTAACATAAGAACTCCATTACCCAACATGCCACAGTAGTGCAGAGCATGCGCAGTAGCCCCATTTAGGTTGTTAACTGTAGACATGCCGGCAGCGGGATGTTTTTGATGAGCACGCTATGGAGTAAACTTTAAAAACTCAGCCAACATGCCCCATCTGCAACTTTTATGATTAGACAAGACAACACATATATTTGCAAAGCCATTTTCAAGAAGGATATTTAAAGAGAAACTACATCTTGTGAGACCATGTCGGCCAACCCCGGAAGCTAGCTCAGCTGTCAATTAAATGTGAGTTCAGATACTTTATTTCTTTATATTTTCACGGTTAAAATGTTTTTTTTTTGCAATTTTAATTTTGACAGTACCTACCACATAATATTTTTTAATTGCTGATGCGGGTTTTTTGATTTTTAAATGCGCCAGAAAATAAACCGTTTTGTACAATGCCCAGTAGTACGTAAATGTGTTTCTGTATAGTATTTCTCCAGCAATGGTCATGTGGTGACATAAATGATGGTATTTTGAGAGGTAATCATTGAAGTCGGACGTCACTAAAAACCTAGGTGGGAAACACACTACCTGTCACTGCATTACATCACTATTTTTTTTATATAATAATAATAATAATATAATAGTTTTATTTCATTGATAATGACATGTTACAAAATATATTTTATTACAGTGTAATTGAAACTAATTTAAACAAATATAAATTAATCAAGGAGGCTCATTATGTGTTATGGAATAATCCTTAAAAGATAAAGTAAAGCAACAACTCTGTAGTATTTAAAAAATTTTCTGAATATAATAAAAATAATAAACATGTACTTGAAAATTAAGTTGATATGGAAATGGCAGTAACCTTGGCCGGCAGAAACTATTTATATGAACATTGATATGAAGTTTACTGTTGCGTAATAACTGTTGTAATTTACAGTAGGGCTGGCCGATATGGCCAAAGAAAAATCATGGTTATTTTTTTCATATCATTCAATATCGATTATTAGTATGATTTTTCTTTTTAGAATTTTTAACCCACCAGTTTTCAAGCATCTGTTCTGAAAACTAAAAAAGCTAGAGATTAGTTATTTGTTTTACTAACATACTGAGTAAATACAAAGCGAAAAAAAAAAAAAAAAGATTAACATATAAAAATGTTTGTCATTTTTATAACAGTAAAACACATAATTAAAAAAAAAACTGAACTATTTGTGTTTATGCAAGGATGCAAGGCCAAAACTGAACAAATGTACCCATTTGGGATAACGATGTTAAGTTAATGTTAACATTAACATTTTCAAATTATGAGATGTTAACATCATTGCTACTTGAAAATGTGCATCATCTTTACTAATTATACAGACCGTTTTTAAGTTAAAACATCGGTCTGGTGGTGGCACAGCTAGTAGCGGCTACACTGCTAATATGCCAGGTGGGCTGGCAGCAGTATGAAGTTGTGCAAATTTTGCTCGCATTTTCATGCTTTCTGTATTATCACGTAGGTAGTGCTTTTTTAAATTAATAAACATTTCTGTTGCTTTGCCTGTGTTTTGTTGTACATACCTTGTACTGTACATCAGCTTGATTTGCTCCACATCCTTTTGGCAGACAGACAAATAGTCTGCTTGAAATCACAGGTTTAATAGCTTCCTGATGTTCTAATGAACTATTCAGATGCGTCACCGACAGTTTGTATTAAGACAGCTGGGAGCGTTAAAACCTAAACTCCCATTAAAATACGTAACCATTGAATATGTCATAACTGGGCTCCACATTTATTCATTGACTTGGTTTCCGCAGCTGTGGTCTGACAAGAGCGACCAATCAGACCAGATCAGATCATAAAGTTGCACCGTCATGATATATTATATTATCCAGTAGGGCAGTGAAGAAAGACAATTGATTTATTTCTACGCTGCTCTGCTGAAGGGAGAATTTGTGCTGATGACAACAGTTTTGGTCCAACATGGAGAAAACCTTTTGCAGTCTGACACCTGAACTTTCCTGTCAGCACTCAAAAAAATACAATGCATTGTAGAACACATCAGTTTTCTCTGTGTGTTTTGTGAAGTATTTTTCTCAGACCACATATTTTAATGTTGACTGTTCAGAAGCAGCACGGTGGGCGTCTGCCTCACAATACGAAGGTCCTTAGTTCAATCCCGGGCTCGGGATCTTTCTGTGTGAAGTTTGCATATTCTCCCCGTGACTGTGTGGGTTCCCTCCGGGTACTCTGGCTTCCTCCCACCTCCAAAAGCATGCACCTGGGGATAGGTTGATTGGCAACACTAAATTGGCCCTAGTGTGTGAATGTGAGTGTGAATGTTGTCTGTCTATCTGTGTTGGCAATGCGATGAGGTGGCGACTTGTCCAGGGTGTACCCCGCCTTCCGCCCGAATGCAGCTGAGATAGGCTCCGGCGACCCCGAAAGGGACAAGCGGTAAAAAAATGGATGGATGGATGGATGGATGGATGATCAGAAGATCCCATAATATATTCCCTTCACATCTGAATGTTCTAGTTGTGCGAGGAGACAGGTGGCTACTTTCAAAGTCAATTCAAAGTGTAGGCCTACAGCTACACAGCACAAGTGAGTGCTTTCTCTGCAGCTGCATCGACTGACAAGGTTTAAATGATGTGCTCAGGTTTCCCAATATGTTTGGCATAATTGATGCCATGTGCAATGTTGATCATAAAAGAGGTTGCTGGTATGCTGTGACATTTAGCATTCCAGTATATGCTCTTCATAAATTTCACATTTTGCCTTTTGTAGATGATATTGCTGTTTTGCACTTTCACTGCAAGATATTGACTACAAGCTTAAAGAATGGCTCCTTTCTTGCATCGGGTTGCACCATCTTTGAATATTCAAGGATACAGTATGAGCCAGATAGTGTTTTCTTATTTTCTTTGCTACTTAATTCTGCTTATTTTACATATAGAGGGGGGTGGGGTTACCCACATATGCGGTCCTCTCCAAGGTTTCTCATAGTCATTCACCGACGTCCCACTGGGGTGAGTTTTTCCTTGCCCGTATGTGGGCTCTGTACCGAGGATGTCGTTGTGGCTTGTACAGCCCTTTGAGACACTTGTGATTGAGGGCTATATAAATAAACATTGATTGATTGATTGATATATATTCATCCCTATCTATCCACAAAACAAACATACAATGACACCTCCAGGAGAGTTACGAACGTTGGTTCTTCCTCAGGGTTCGTAAATAAAAAATATTGTATATTGAAGGACATTTCTCCATAAGAAACAATGTAAATATTAATAAAGAGTTCCAGTATTTACCAAAGTCCATATTTTAGTAATGGTTTGTACACTTTGAACACATGTACGCCACACTGTGAATCCACACCAAACAAGAATGACAAACACATTTCGCCGCCCCCCCACACAGACACACACCTTGTAGCGTCCCGCAAGAGTTAGTGCTGCAAAGGGTTCTGGGTATTTGTTATGTTGTGTTACAGAGCGGATGTTTTCCCGATATGTGTTTGTCATTCTTGTTTGTGTGGGTTCACAGTGTGGCGCATATTTGTAACAGTGTTAAAGTTGTTTATACGTCCACCCTCAGTGGGACCTGTATGGCTGTTGATCAAGTATGCGTTGCATTCACTTGTGTTGGTGCATGCAGAAGCCGCACATATTATGTGACTGGGCCAGCACGTCGTTGGACTGGATGAAAAGCGGACGTGACGACAGCTCGGGGCAGATTTTCGGGAGGGGCACTGAAATTTGGGAGTCTCCCGGGAGGGTTGGCAAGTATGAGACTTAGCGGTGCATGCGGTGTTACCGCTGCACCGCCACTGTTTATAATCGGCGGGCCAGCTCTAGTGTTAATTTGATATTGCCTCAAGGGCCACATGAAATTACACGGCGGGCCAAATCTGGCCCGCGGGCCAGAGTTTGACGCCCATGCTCTAACTCCAAGTTCCATGAGTACCTAAGCCCTGATAGATTTGAATAAGACACATGTATTGACGCCCATGCTCTAACTCCAAGTTCCATGATTACCTAAGCCCTGATAGATTTGAATAAGACACATGTATTGGGGGGGGGGTATATTATTTCCTGTGCATCATGTCGCAGCTGAATGTGTGCAAAAGAAACATTTACTGTACTGATTGAGATCCTGCAGAGAGTAGGCACAACTGTAGGCCATCATGATGTGATGTTCAGGGAAGCGAAAGCTCATTGACATTCTCTGACAAAACTCTGGCGCTGCGGCACGAATGGCTAAGTGTTGATCGAAATACACACCATGTCACAAACTTGTGTACATTCTGGGTTAGCTGTTACCATAGAAAGTCATTGTGTTCATCTTAAGGGGTTGACAGTGTTGATGCTGTAAATAGACAACAGACACACACAGAGTTACTGTATCACTAATAGGGTTTCAGATGTTATGTTGCTATTTATTTACTGTATAGTAGTTACCCCAGAGGCCACAGCATTAGGTACAACTGTCACCACAAAAGCTATACTAAAAATGCTCCTTCCAAAGGTGATATTGCAAAAAAAAAACACAAATCAATTACCAGGGAATATGATAGTAATGTAAAGGGTCAGAAACCAAACAAATTATGATTGTGAGCCACCAGTTATGTGTGTGTATTCAAGTAAATAGGGCAGCGTGATGGCAGATGCTCTTTGATCTGGCAGGCAATATCAGTTCTGCAACCATCTGGTTGGCTGATTGGTGCTGAAGGCAGGATGGTGGCCAGTGTGAAATGACGGGAAGGCTCAAAGCCCCACTTAAGAAGAGTACAGTGTGAGGGGTGTGCTTACTGGGACGAGCTGCGTGTTATGGCTTTGTCCACTCAAGAGGGCAGATGGAGTAAGCGCCGTGCTGGGAATGTGCCGAGAGGCAGCCATGCATCGATGGTAGGAGGAGTCAGACCTGAAGGAAACTTGCTTTTATATTCTCCTTCATCATCTGAGTACTGGAAGATTAACAACACACTTTTTAAAGTCAAGAGCAGGTGTTTTGACCTACATTTGATACCTCATTGAGGTATCCATTATTAACTGTGATAACTGCTGTAGTGATTGGTTGTAGGCAGAGGTGGGTAGTAACGCGCTACATTTACTCCGTTACATCTACTTGAGTAACTTTTGGGATAAATTGTACTTCGAAGAGTCGTTTTAATGCAACATACTTTTACTTTTACTTGAGTATATTTATAGAGAAGAAACGCTACTTTTACTCCGCTCCATTTATCTTCATTCCGCTCGCTAGTCGCTACTGATTTTTATCGATCTGTTAATGCACGCTTTGTTTGTTTTGGTTTGTCAGACAGACCTTCAAAGTAGGATCTATCGCATGCCTGCGTTTCACCAATCAAATACAGTCATTGGTGACGTTTGATTCCGTTTCACCAATCAAATGCAGTCACTGGTGACGTTTGACTCCGTTTCACCAATCAAACAGAGCCAGGCGGTCACATGACCGCCGCTGAAACTAACAACAACAAGGTTAAGCTTACATGAACTCAACGTCAAATTTGAGGAAGGACATCGCGGTAAGTATTATTAGTAGATATTTTGGCTGTCACCGTACGCTGATGTTAGCTTCCCTGCTATGAATCACTGTCAAATGTACATCGTGTGGGGACATTTATTAACGCACTGCAGCCTCATAGACACGCACAGTCGCACACACACTCACGCATGCATACAAACACCAATCAGAAGTGCACAGTGTGTTCCCAGATGCAGCCCACACCTATCAGTTTATGGTTTGCGTAAAGACTAATTTGTTATTTTCCTTTGTAATCTCTGCCTACTGAGCCTATGGTGCTGTTAAGTTATTGTGGCTCAATTTGCCTTAATTTTTTTTATGTTAATGTATTATTATTTAATATATATTATTGTTTTAGTTACTTAAGAGATATTCCTGGCTCTGAATTTGCTCATTGCTATTTTTATGTTTTTGTGCATTATTTGTTGCAGTCATCATTAAACGAACAGTTACTCAGTACTTGAGTAGTTTTTTCACAACATACTTTTTACTTTTACTCAAGTAAATATTTGGGTGACTACTCCTTACTTTTACTTGAGTAATAAATCTCTAAAGTAACATTACTCTTACTTGAGTACAATTTCTGGCTACTCTACCCACCTTTGGTTGTAGGACAGATTACATAATTAATTGATTCTTAATGATTATTTTTAGACATCCCTCCTCTTGACTGGTCATATTTTTCAACTAAAAAAAGAAATTAGGCAAAATGTCAACTAATACACTGATCCTTAATTTTTCACATTGATGAATATTAAATAATGTTTAAGAAGATCCAATGCCTAAGGCAGTGTTAGTGCATTGCCTAGGGGAAAAAACATATACCATTGTTGCATATCTAAATAAATCAACAAATCTCAATCTGCAATCAAATCATTTGACACCCTCCATGAACCACAAAGTGCTTTAACAGTTGGGCCTTGGCAGAGGTCGCATTCCATTCTAGTTTACCCTCTCAAAAAGACAGTACTATGTCAACATAACTGTGAACTTTGATTTAAGGCATTTACCGGTACTCTATTTCTTTTTTTTTTTTTTGTTATATCATCTTTCGCCATTATACAATGACGATAGCTCTCTGGCTATACTCCAGGAGCGATTGCATGAATGATTTAATTTAATTTTAAATTTGTCTTCAATGTCTAGCACATGCATGAATGTACTGTCGATTGAGTGAGGGTGCCATGTTTTTAACTTTATGAATTATTTTCAGTCTTTCTGTTAATTTCTTTCATAAAAGTGTCTTTTGAGACCTCCCATGATAAATTAAAAGACAATTGATTGTTTCTCTAAAGCAAACCCAAGACAATGAGGTATCTAAACATAAGGATGATGATAATTAGGTACGTGCCGCTTGATCAGTATCTGATTTTTGTGAAAAATATATGAATGCCATTGCCGAATAATGCCTTTTATTGACAATGATTACTTCTGGCTGACACTGAATTTAATTTTAGTCCACCAGCTGACAAGCGAGCAGCTAATTATGTCTCTTTATACGCAGTGCGAAACCGCTCCCCCAAGCTAATAATAATAATCACCTCCACTACTGCAAATAGACTACATTTCTTAGTATCTTAAGTATCATTATCATACAGCATTATCCCTGGAGGACAAGGCTAAACATGCTACATGCCAATAACGAGCATACTAATAGCTAAGCCAGCTGCTAAACTTGCTTTAAACTAAGGCTGCAACTAACAACTATTTTGATAGTCAATTAGTCAACAATTATCTTAACGTAGCGTGCGTGTGTGTGTTTGTGTGCGTGCGCGCATGCGTACGGTTCGCGTTTGTTAAAGTGCCTTTTTATGGCATTACAAATTGATGCTCCTTTAAAACATACTGTACTTGTATTGATGTAGACAATGTTTAGCATGCTGACTTTGGCTAAAATGATAGTTAAAGTTATTTTTCACACAACTTCGTCTCACTGTTAGCAAGGTTGAAGCTAATAGTGCACTCACAAAGACTGTGTCCGCATCCTCCCTTCAAATGTCCGACATAATTTCTCCGCTTTAAATGCTCGCGTATCACAGATGTACTGCCATAAAAACAAGGCCAGCTTTGCAAAATGAGAAAGGTACTCATGTTTTTAACAAGAATAAAAGGAAACATGCTCACACTTTACATGTTATGAAAAACAAAACAAAAACACTAGTGATGACGTCACGACTATGGTCGACAATTAGAATTGTCAGCGACAAATGTTGTTGTCGACAATGTCGACTAATCGTTGCAGCCCTACTTTGAATAACACCAAAAAATAAGTGCCTTGTAAATTGTAAGAAGTGTTGATCGAACAGCGTTGCAGCTGAAAGTAAGCAGTTGGCAACATGAAATTAACAAGTAGGTTAACAAAAGATAATATACTGTCAGCATTGTTGTAGTCGGTACACAACATTTAAGAGAAGGGCGGGTCGATCCATAAATTGGATCTTACCAAGGGTAGTATCAGTATATGATTGGCACTAGAATTACTAGGTCGTTATTTAAACGTTTTCAAAATATTTTTTTTATTGTTTTTTGTTAATGTTTACAAACTCAGGAATACTTTCCCAAAAACAGGTAGGCTTTGAGGGCAAACAACATATAATTGAAAAGAGTAGTGAATAGTAGTTATTGTGTAATATTGACTTTGTTTTGATCCAACATTCATCCATTTTCTACCAATTGTCTCTCTTGATGTCACTTGTATGTTAAAAAAAAAAGAAAATAAGGATGCATCTAAATATGTTGTTGATATTGTTAAACTTTCAATAGCACTCACTATAAATTAATTTAAAAATGTAAAGTTAATACTGTACGTGTGTTGGAATTGGTATTCTCTCATGGATGATCACAATTGGCAGCATAAACCCCTGATTGGAACATACTTAATGATAATAATAAAGAATACTGTGATTTCTTTTAAACATAAGCACACAACCATTAACATGGTTCGTGTTTATGCACATTAGTGTGTGACTAAATCGTCACAGAGAATCGCAATCTCAATTTTAAGCAACAAACTCGTCCTTCTCATTTTTTCAGAATTGTGCAGGCCTTCAATAGACTAATACACTGTGGTGTAGAAACTGCCATCAACTCAGTGACATTAAGACAGCAGTTTAAAAATGAAAAATTAAAGATCAGATTAGAGAGGCAGATTTATGCACAGCCTTGGCAACTGGTGCTCTTTACTAGAAGTAACATTTGGCCACACAGGGATGACTGTCTGTCTTCATCACATCAAACCTTACTACTTGTAGAGCGTAAGCCCAGAGCAACACAAAATACTGTCATACTGTGTTTTTTTGTTTACCTGGCTTGCATTCTTCTCTTTTTTCACAAAGACGGTGACCGTTTTTTAGTTTTTGCGTTCCCCTTGGTGGTTATGGCGTTTGTTTGATCTTTTATTGTATATTTTAACCATCATATACTCCAATGTCTACCTGCCATCTAATCTGCTTTCATGTCATTTTATTGTCTTCTTTGGTATGTTTCCCAGTTATTCTTTATGGATATGACTCCAACCCATTTTTCAACATTGGCATCAGGGATGTATTGTGCTGACAGGCTATAAAGATATCCTGTTTTATCTTTGAAGTGTCTTTGGATTTTAAATGACTGAGAAAGAGTGAGAATGAATTTCTCAAAGAGAATTACTGTAAGGAATATTTTCTTTGTATGAGGATCCTTCTATAATGGTTCATGGTTGAAGTTTATTTCAAACATGCATACAATTACAACATGATGCATCAGAATTTCTAGTTTCTCTTTTCAACATGTTCGAAAAAGAATAGGAAGAAGCAGAATTTATTTAATTCTAACCCTTTTCCATTTTATAGGAATTCCTAACACTTGTATTTGCTTCCTGTTCTCAATGTGTACACAATTTACTCCATAAATAATACAATTCTCATAAAAAATAAATACATTGTGATGTAAGTTGTATTTCATATAGTGAGATGGATAAGGTTATTTCATTTTCATTAAGTTCAAAATGTTTATCATGGTTCTTCTTCTTTGTACTTTGTTAACACTTTAAGTTTGAACAGTTCCTTAAATTGGATCATATTAATACATTGTTTGACTTCTTTACTTAGTCCATTCCATGATTTAATTTCACATACTGAGGGCCCTAGTGTGTGAATGTGACTGTGAATGTTGTCTGCCTATCTGTGTTGGCCCTGCGATGAGGTGGCGACATGTCCAGGGTGTACCCCGCCTTCCGCCCGATTGTAGCTGAGATAGGCTCCAGCGCCCCCCGCGACCCCGAAGGGAATAAGCGGTAGAAAACGGATGGATGGATGGAGATACCAAAGGTTTTAAGTGTTGTACATGCATATAAATGTTTTAAGTTACATTTTTCCCAGAGGTTTTATGTCTCCTATTTGGATCAGAAGAATTGTTGTACATTCCTGGGTAGCAGGTTATAGTTTGCTTTGTGCATAATGTTTGCTTGTTGCAAATTCACTGTACCGTTGAATATCATTATTTTTGATTAAATAAATAAAGGGTTTGAATGTTCTCTATAGCCAACATTATGTATTATTACAACTGACCTCTTTTGTAACACGGTTAGTGACTGAAAAATATTTTTGTAGTTATTTCCCCATATTTCTGCACAATAACTCAGATATGGTAACACTAGCGGGCAGTAGAGAATATGGAGTGATTTTTTTTTTTGTCCAATATATATTATGCTTTATTTATTATAGACTTAGGCTTAGACAAACTTTAATGATCCACAAGGGAAATTGTTCCACACAGTAGCTCAGTTACAAAGGATGGAAAGTGTAAGGATGGAAAGAATAATGCAGGTATAAAGTAGACTAAAAATGTACCGTAGAAGCAATATAAAATATAACATATATGTATTATTTACATATTATATATACAGTATATCATATATACTGATATATTATATTATTATATTATATCTTTATGTAATACAGTATATACAATATATAACAAATCCCAATTACCATGTACAATTATACAGTATATGTAAAAGCTGCAACGAAAAAAAAGGCAGCATAAAATAAATATGTATTGCCACCTTATGTTGCATGTTTTATATGAGATTTCTAGTTCATTTTATCATTAAATAATATGCCCCAAAACATTTTTTCATATGCTCTTTCAATGTCTACTCCGTCTATTTGTATTTGACTTTCTCTTCTACTGTTACAAATAGAATTATTTTAGTTTTTACTGAGATTCAAAGATAGTCTGTTTTTTTCAAACCATCTCTTTAATTAATTTATTTATTTTGTTATTTGTATGAGCTTCTGTGTGTTCTCTCCTGAACAAAACACAGTTGTATCGTTTGCAAATAATACCAACTTTAAGACATACAAATGTCGTTGACATAGAGATTGAACATATTTGGTCCCAGTGTAATGCCACAGGAAATCTTTGTTGACAGAAATGTTCAAATGTAATATTTATTCTACACATTTTTACAACATTCAAAATCATTAGTAAAATGGAGGCTTCTCAGAGGGTGAAATAACTCCTGGAAATTACTGGCTTAGGAATGCCAAAGGTATACATATGTGTCCAAGTTAAAGGAAACGGCAGGCTGTCTTCTTCTAGTAGATTTATTACAATCTTTGCAAGCTGGGTAATGTTTGCTGTGGTCTATAACGGTACACAAACTATCAGAAATGCAGTCAATATTACATAATGATAATGTGTCATGAGACATGCACATAAATCAAATTAAGAGTTCTTAAAGGAAATTAAATGAGTTTCAAATATACCTACACACAAGGCATAATGATGCAATATGTACATACAGCTAGCCTAAATAGCATGTTAGCATCGATTAGCTTGCAGTAATGCAGTGACCAAATATGCCTGATTAGCCCTCCACTCAAGTCAATAATATCAACAAAGCTCACCTTTGTGCCTCATACTTGCCAACCTTGAGACCTCCGAATTCAGGAGATGAGGTGGGGGGCAGGGTTTAGTGGTAGCAGGGGTGTATATTGTAGCGTCCCAGAAGAGTTAGTGCTGCAAGGGATTCTGGGTATTTGTTCTGTTGTGTTTATGTTGTGTTACGGTGCGGATGTTCTCCCGAAATGTGTTTGTCATTCTTGTTTGGTGTGGGTTCACAGTGTGGCGCATATTTGTAACAGTGTTAAAGTTGTTTATACGGCTACCCTCAATGTGACCTGTATGGCTGTTGATCAAGTATGCCTTGCATTCACGTGTCTGTGTGTGTAAGCCGCATATATCGTGTGACTGGGCCGGCACGCTGTTTGTATGGAGGAAAAACGGACTTGACGGCAGGTTGTAGAGGACGCTAAAGGTAGTGCCTTAAAGGCACGCCCCCATTATAGTTGTCCGGGTGGAAATCGGGAGAAATTCGGGAGAATGGTTGCCCCGGGAGATTTTCGGGAGGGACACTGAAATTCGGGAGTCTCCCGGGAAAATCGGGAGGATTGGCAAGTATGTTATGCCTTCACGCACAACATTAAAAGTTTGGTGGACAAAATGAGACAAAAAAGGTTTGGCATAAAACACGTCTTAGAAAGTCGAAGAAAGTTGTAAATGTAAACAAACTACGGTGAGTTCAAGGACCGCCAAAATTAGTAGGACAAAACCGCGCTCGCCAAATAGTCTCTAATCACTGAAGCATGTTTAATATAAACAGCGGGATTTCTAACAATTAGGAAGGTTTGTGTCATGTTTGGCCTCCTACAGAAACCATATTAAAACAAAAAATATATTTTTTCATTTTCATACATTTTTGAAAAAGCTCCAGAGAGCCACGAGGCCGGCGCTAAAGAGCTGCATGCAGCTCTAGAGTTGCGGGTTGCCGACCCCCGGCCTAGCTTTACATATTGCTTCTTGTTGGTTAAGTAACTTTTTACCCAGTTCAAGGTCAGCCCTCTGATGCCATACAGTTAAAATGTTCTGATTAAAATATTATGATGAATTGTGTGAAAGACATGCACCTGGGGTTATTCTTTGCACCTGGGGATAGGCTGATTGGCAACACTAAATTAGCCCTAGTGTGTGAATGTGAGTGTGATTTTCTGTCTATCTGTGTTGGCCCTGCTATGAGGTGGCGACTTGTCCAGGGTGTACCCCGCCTACGTCCCGGATGCAGCTAAGATAGGCTCCAGCACCCCCCGCGACCCCGAAAGGGACAAGCGGTAGAAAATGGATGGATGGATGTGTCAAATGCTTTAGTTAGATCCATAAACACTGCAACTGCACACTTTTTACCACCTATTGCATTAGTAATCTCTCCCATTATTTTGATTAAAGCCATTGATGTTGAAATGTTATCTTTGTTTGTTTATGAAATTAAAGAACCAGGTCTATAATTTGTAAACTAGTGTTTGTCTCCAGTCTTATGAATTCGTACAACTTTTGCTATTTTCATTTTGTTTGCGAATTTAAAGGTCAGCATTGAGTATGGGAGTTTGTTATGACAAGGAAATATCTGGCAGGCTTAGATAAAGCCTTTGGCATATAGTTAGGGTTGTATCATCTTAAAGCACAAGCATTGGTAACTTTTTTTTTACTTTTGATTAGGGCTGCAACTAACGATTAATTTGATAATCGATTAATCTGTCGATTATTACTTCGATTAATCGATTAATAATCAGATAAAAGAGACAAACTACATTTCTATCCTCTCCAGTATTTTATTGAAAAAAAAAACAGCATACTGGCACCATACTTATTTTGATTAGTGTTTCTCAGCTGTTTGTACATGTTGCAGTTTATAAATAAAGGTTTTTTTTTTTTTTTTTAAAAAGCCTCTGCGCATAGCATAGATCCAACGAATCGATGACTAAATTAATCGGCAACTATTTTTATAATCGATTTAATCGATTAGTTGTTGCAGCCCTACTTTTGATTGTTTCAAAGGTCTCAGTCCTTTGTGGCAGAATATTTTAATGATTAATTATTTCATGTTGTGTTACTGTAATTCCATCTCAGAATGTCAATAATGGTATTTTGTACAATCATGTGACATAGAGACTGCAATACAATAATACCCTACTGTGTGAACATCTCAACATACAGTGCACTTCTAAGGCTGATTGTCAGCATTTGAATGTAAAGTGTATGCGTTTCATCTATGCTTGCTCATGCATCAGTGTGTTATCTCTGCAGCCTGGAAACTGTTCACTTCTCAGAATGCACCCCTGCAAATAGTGACAGGATGTAGTGATAAAAAAAATATGCACATTTCCTTGTGGTTCACAGAGAAATATCAATTTTGATCTGAAAAATCTGCAGTTTTTTTTGTTTCTTAGACTTCCTTTTTCCAAGTCATGCATTTTTATCCTGATGAGTCAGCAGATATCCTCTGTTGTATTCTGTGTCACTTCCTTTTTACAGTTTTTCACACTGTGTTTACCGCGACAACATGCATATTTACTGCCACAGACTCATTATTTTCCCCCTCTCTTCCCTCTCAGGCTCTTGCGTCTCAGCGAGCATACCTCCTGACTGCACGTATTCCCACCAAGGTAAGAGAAAAGTTAACATTAAACTTACAATATTTTCAAAAACACATTTTAATCTGACATCCAGAACAAATGCATTCGGATGGCTGTCGGTGTAATAGTTTTGCTGCATTTGCACATGTAACTAAGGTGATTCAATATCCAAAGAGGCTGTTACTATTTCTGTCAAAACGCTAAATAAACTCAGTAATGAAATCGGAGTACACGCTCATGCGTATTATGTGTCCGGTCTGGTTATGCTCAGGTGTGTCACAGTCAAACCAGTAATGTCCGGACACAGAGCTGTTCTAGAGTTTTTGTTTATAGTTTTACCATTCGGCTAATAACTGCATTGATCACATCTTATTTACCAAAGGTTATATAAAACCAGTTTTAAATAGTGGCACACTATTGGTCTAGCATGAATATTACTGCACATCAAGAGTGAGGGTGGACACAGAAATGAGCAACACTAGCATAGCTACTTGTTATGAATCAAAATTGCACATTATCTTTGTAAAGGTAGAATGTTTGATACACATCATAATTACAACGTGTAGGTGGCCATAAAGTTAAGATTATGTTGCTAATACTGTGTATATTTTCTTATCCTATTGAGAATCAGCCTCCTCAACTGTAGACATTTTGTTTTCGTCCATATCTTTTGTCAATTGTCAGTGTTAGAAATTCCAAAACAAAATAGTCCTAGTATGCAAAACAGAAATGGCTACTGCAGACAACACTGGTTTTCAGGTGGGTACACCGTATCATAAATAGTTGCAGCATTCCTTGTGACTAGGGATGAGTACCGAATTAAGTTATTTTATAAGCACCGACTGAATTCCGTTGGTACTTTTAGGTAAGGTGTTCTGATCTCATATTTTATTGGATATCGATCCGATATTCGCACAAAAAACAAGGGTATCGGATTAAAACTGATACATTACTTGTGCACAGCTCAACAGCCAATTCACAGCTAAATGTTCTTCAATAAGCACACAAGTGATATTGCTTTGTATTTTAGTGAAGTCATTCACAAAAGTTAACCTTGGTAAGTTATAAGCTACTGGGAACTAGTAGCTACTGTACACAACAGCTTAGCACACAAGCTAGACATGCGTGATAAGTGTCCTTAATTGAACAGTTATGGAGCCTAAGGCACAACATTTGTCAATGTGAACAAGTATCCAATAATATAGTTGCATATTACTAACAGATGCAAAGTCTCCCAGGCAGAAGCTTATTCAAAACTGTCCTTTAACAAACATGTCTGGGTCATTCAACTTCCTGCGTTATGCCATTAATTTGATGAATTATTGAAATACTAATATGAGCAGTGTTCTGAAAATTACTTTTGATAAGTACACGTTTGTAGTTATAGTTATTTGTTACTTTACCAAAAAGTTAATTTTTTTAAGTTAATTTAATTTAATTTAATTACTAACTGAATCACTCTTTCATGAATGTTATTACTTACAACGGAATTTTTTTTTAATGTTACTTAAAAACAAACTTCAAATATCTGACATGCAGTTGAGAGACGTTTCATATGCACGCACGTGTGCGTTGCGTGTGTGCTTTCAAAATGTGGGGCATGTTGCATAGTGACGTAAAGTCATCGAGGGTTTCAACGGATCTGTGTTTGTTAGCTTTAGCAGTTAGCAGCAGTAGTTTGTCGGCTATGATGCCAGCTCTTTTGAATAGTTTCCCTGTGTTACCTCTGGTTAATAAAGAAATTGGATGTACTTCGATACATGTCATATCTTCTTATCAACGAACGGTGTATTGTTTGGATGGCAAGTTTGTCACTTCAATCATTGATTTGTTGTTAATAATTCCCTGTGTGTGTGTGTGTGTGTGTGTGTGTGTGTGTGTGTGTGTGTGTGTGTGTGTGCGTGTGCGCATGTGTGTGAGTGTGTGTGTGTGTGTGTACGTTGTTGTCTGTAATGTTGCCTCTTCCAATTTGATATCAAGTTCATTTTAGTGCGGTGCTGCTTGTTGCTTTCACAAGTAAAAAGACATTTCCTGCATTGAACTTGCTGCACTTATGACTCTGTCTTGTTATTGATATAAAAAGTTGCGTGCCGTGTTTCATCAAGCTATCGCTAACAGTGTTGTAACGGACCTAAAAGTAATTAATTAGAATACTTGTTACTAGTAAAAATAACGGCCGTTATTATAGGGACGGCGTGGCGAAGTTGGTAGAGTGGCTGTGCCAGCAATCGGAGTGTTGCTGGTTACTAGGGTTCAATTCCCACCTTCTACCTTCCTAGTCACGTCCGTTGTGTCCTTGGGCAAGACACTTCACCCTTTGCCTCTGATGGCTGCTGGTTAGCGCCTTGCATGGCAGCTCCCGCCATCAGTGTGTGAATGTGTGTGTGAATGGGTAAATGTGGAAATACTGTCAAAGCGCTTTGAGTACCTTCAAGGTAGAAAAGCGCTATACAAGTATAACCCATTTATTTATCATTATAACACTGTTATTATATAATACTGTTTTTACGAACACTGAATACAAGTATGTACGTTTATGCCATAAGGTTAGTGTTTTTTATACCTACTATTATTCTATTATTCATTTCACTTGATCAAACTTTAACATTCCACACTACAAAATGATCAAGTATGTGCTGTACTATGATTTCTACTGATATTGTATCGGTTTCATATCGGTATCGGCCAACACTCAAGGCTACAATATCGGTATCGAACCAAAAGTGAAAGCGTTGTATCGGTACACCCTTACTACTGGATATTGATTCACGCAAAAACAAACTGTATTGCACATGACATCACGTCCAGTTGCAGACTTGGCCGTCACTTAAGCAGCATTGAGAGCAGATTTAGTCAGACTGCCTCTGATGAATGTTGCAATTTTCTATGCCAACAAAGCAAGTATGCCTGATAGAAAACACTTGAACATACTGTAAGGCTCCACTTTTCTAAATGCGCTAGATCGATGCCAATTTTTATTGGATTTGCCGTAGACATAAGACTGATTAGCATTAGCAATTTAACATTACAATTTTAACACCTTCTTTAAAACTTTAAAACCACAAATAGGATGCACATTACAATCAAACATTTGGTGTGTAATAAATACAATACTCACAATATAAACACGTGTTAGGGCACATCAAAAGACTATATTCAGCTTAATGGAAAAACTACTCTCTGACTCGGCAACACACCGTAGCCTATATAATACTGCCATCTAAGATCTTGGATTTGTAACTGCATGCAAAGTCTACTATATAATATATGCAAATAAGACTTAGGAGTGTAAGAAATCAATGTATAACAACTAGACAACAATTACTTTCTGTGATAAAATGGCAACCAAGGTAATCAAAAAGGTTAACCAACGAACGTGATTTCTCTACAGAATCTCCTCTCTGGTCAACAAAAGCACCTTGAGGATTCTGGCGGGAACTCTCGTTCAACCCTTTTTCGATTACGCATGCACCTCCTGGTACCCTAGCACCTCCAAAACCCTCAAATCTAAACTCCAAACATCTCAGAACAAGCTAGTCAGGTTACTGCTAGACCTCCACCCCAGATCCCACCTCACTCCTACCCACTTCTCTAAAGTGGGCTGGCTCAAGGTGGAGGACAGAGTTAAACAACTAGCACTGAGCCTAGTCTATAAAATCCGCTACACCTCCCTGATACCGAAGTACATGTCAAACTACTTCCCTAACGTAAATGACCGCCATAACCACAACACCAGGGGGAGCTTCACTAACCACGTTAAACCCAAATTCCGAACTAACAAAGGTCTTAACTCATTACTTTCTATGCCACATCAATGTGGAATGCGCTCCCAACAGGTATAAAAGAAAGGGCATCTCTATCGTCCTTCAAAACTGCAATAAAAGTTCACCTCCAGGCAGCTACAACCCTAAACTAACACCCTCCCCGGATTGCTAACAATCAAATGTAAACAATCAAATGCAGATACTTTTTCTTATGCCTTCTGATCTCTCTCTCTCTGTCTCTCTCTCTCTCTCTCTATGTCCACTACTATATGTCCATATCCTAACCCCCCCCCTCCACACCCCTGATTGTAAATAATGTAAATAATTCATTGTGATTATCTTGTGTGATGACTGTATTATGATGATAGTATATATGATGGTATATATCTGTATCATGAATCAATTTAAGTGGACCCCGACTTAAACAGATTAAAAGATTTTAAGATTGCAAGAGTAACTCCCCTCTTTAAAAAAGGAAGCAAATTGGAACCTGGCAACTACCGACCTGTTTCTATTCTCAGTTCCATTTCGAAAGTAATGGAAAAAACAGTTTATGAACAGGTCGATATTTACCTTGCCACTAATAAACTCATGTACAAATTCCAATCCGGCTTCAGAACTAACCACTCCACTGACACATGCCTTCTCTATCTGACCGACCACATCAAACATGAGGTGGACGCGGGCAAATACTGCGGCATGGTCATGCTGGACCTTCAGAAGGCCTTTGACACCGTTAACCACGCTATACTGTTGGATAAGCTCAGAGCAATCGGATTTAATAAAAACTCATGGAGCTGGATGCAATCTTACTTGGAGGGGAGGGAGCAGGTGGTAGAGGTGAACGGCACCGTGTCCCCCCCCTCTCGGTGAGCTGTGGAGTCCCCCAAGGCAGTATATTGGGACCTTTACTGTTCCTAATATACATAAACGACATGTCATCGGCATGCGACTGTGAATTGTTTTTGTTTGCGGATGACTCTGCCTTGCTGGTATCCGGCAAGGACAAGTCACAGGTGGAGAAAATCCTCAGTGCTGAGCTCTGTAGAACTTGCACCTGGCTCGCTGACAACAAGCTATCCATACACTTGGGTAAAACAGAATCCATCCTGTTTGGGTCCCACATCAACCTCAAGAAAGTCAATGACTTCACCATAAAAGTGGGTGACATTGTTATCACCAGGAAAGATGAGGTCACCTACCTAGGTTCCATTCTAGAGGCTAACCTTTCCTGTGATAAAATAGCAACCAAGGTAATCAAAAAGGTTAACCAACGAACGAGATTTCTCTACAGAATTTCCTCTCTGGTCAACAAAAGCACCTTGAGGATTCTGGCGGGAACTCTCGTTCAACCCTTTTTCGATTACGCATGCACCTCCTGGTACCCTAGCACCTCCAAAACCCTCAAATCTAAACTCCAAACATCTCAGAACAAGCTAGTCAGGTTACTGCTAGACCTCCACCCCAGATCCCACCTCACTCCTACCTACTTCTCTAAAGTGGGCTGGCTCAAGGTGGAGGACAGAGTTAAACAACTAGCACTGAGCCTAGTCTATAAAATCCGCTACACCTCCCTGATACCGAAGTACATGTCAAACTACTTCCTTAACGTAAATGACCGCCATAACCACAACACCAGGGGGAGCTTCACTAACCACGTTAAACCCAAATTCCGAACTAACAAAGGTCTTAACTCATTCTCTTTCTATGCCACATCAATGTGGAATGCGCTCCCAACAGGTATAAAAGAAAGGGCATCTCTATCCTCCTTCAAAACCACAATAAAAGTTCACCTCCAGGCAGCTACAACCCTAAACTAACACCCTCCCCGGATTGCTAACAATCAAATGTAAACAATCAAATGCAGATACTTTTTCTTATGCCTTCTGATCTCTCTCTCTCTCTGTCTCTCTCTCTCTCTCTCTCTCTCTCTCTCTCTCTCTCTCTCTCTCTCTATGTCCACTACTATATGTCCATATCCTAACCCCCCCCCCCTCCACACCCCTGATTGTAAATAATGTAAATAATTCATTGTGATTATCTTGTGTGATGACTGTATTATGATGATAGTATATATGATAGTATATATCTGTATCATGAATCAATTTAAGTGGACCCCGACTTAAACAGATTAAAAGATTTTAAGATTGCAAGAGTAACTCCCCTCTTTAAAAAAGGAAGCAAATTGGAACCTGGCAACTACCGACCTGTTTCTATTCTCAGTTCCATTTCGAAAGTAATGGAAAAAATAGTTTATGAACAGGTCGATAGTTACCTTGCCACTAATAAACTCATGTACAAATTCCAATCCGGCTTCAGAACTAACCACTCCACTGACACATGCCTTCTCTATCTGACCGACCACATCAAACATGAGGTGGACGCGGGCAAATACTGCGGCATGGTCATGCTGGACCTTCAGAAGGCCTTTGACACCGTTAACTACGCTATACTGTTGGATAAGCTTAGAGCAATCGGATTTAACGAAAACTCATGGAGCTGGATGCAATCTTACTTGGAGGGGAGGGAGCAGGTGGTAGAGGTGAACGGCACCGTGTCCCCCCCCCCTCTCGGTGAGCTGTGGAGTCCCCCAAGGCAGTATATTGGGACCTTTACTGTTCCTAATATACATAAACGACATGTCATCGGCATGCGACTGTGAATTGTTTTTGTTTGCGGATGACTCTGCCTTGCTGGTATCCGGCAAGGACAAGTCACAGGTGGAGAAAATCCTCAGTGCTGAGCTCTGTAGAACTTGCACCTGGCTCGCTGACAACAAGCTATCCATACACTTGGGTAAAACAGAATCCATCCTGTTTGGGTCCCACATCAACCTCAAGAAAGTCAATGACTTCACCATAAAAGTGGGTGACATTGTTATCACCAGGAAAGATGAGGTCACCTACCTAGGTTCCATTCTAAAGGCTAACCTTTCCTGTGATAAAATGGCAACCAAGGTAATCAAAAAGGTTAACCAACGAACGAGATTTCTCTACAGAATCTCCTCTCTGGTCAACAAAAGCACCTTGAGGATTCTGGCGGGAACTCTCGTTCAACCCTTTTTCGATTACGCATGCACCTCCTGGTACCCTAGCACCTCCAAAACCCTCAAATCTAAACTCCAAACATCTCAGAACAAGCTAGTCAGGTTACTGCTAGACCTCCACCCCAGATCCCACCTCACTCCTACCTACTTCTCTAAAGTGGGCTGGCTCAAGGTGGAGGACAGAGTTAAACAACTAGCACTGAGCCTAGTCTATAAAATCCGCTACACCTCCCTGATACCGAAGTACATGTCAAACTACTTCCTTAATGTAAATGACCGCCATAACCACAACACCAGGGGGAGCTCCACTAACCACGTTAAACCCAAATTCCGAACTAACAAAGGTCTTAACTCATTCTCTTTCTATGCCACATCAATGTGGAATGCGCTCCCAACAGGTATAAAATAAAGGGCATCTCTATCCTCCTTCAAAACCGCAATAAAAGTTCACCTCCAGGCAGCTACAACCCTAAACTAACACCCTCCCCGGATTGCTAACAATCAAATGTAAACAATCAAATGCAGATACTTTTTCTTATGCCTTCTGATCTCTCTCTCTCTCTCTCTCTCTCTCTCTCTCTCTCTCTCTCTCTCTCTCTCTCTCTCTCTATGTCCACTACTTGATATCCATATCCTAACCCCCCCCCTCCACACCCCTGATTGTAAATAATGTAAATAATTCATTGTGATTATCTTGTGTGATGACTGTATTATGATGATAGTATATATGATAGTATATATCTGTATAATTAATCAATTTAAGTGGACCCCGACTTAAACAAGTTGAAAAACTTATTCGGGTGTTACCATTTAGTGGTCAATTGTACGGAATATGTACTTCACTGTGCAACCTACTAATACAAGTCTCAATCAATCAATCAATGTGTCCATGCACTAAATTAGTCCGATTGCTCAAATAGTTTGGCTCTAAATAAGCATCCTGCAACCGATGGAAAAACATTAATCTGATCGTGTTCCGTTTTTAAAAAGTCAGACTAACACACCTGGATTATGCGATTGAAAACCAGATCTCCCGAGTGGGTGTGTGCAGCCGGAGGGGACCCTTCGTATTGCACATGTGCCGGTCTCAACGCGTGGAATATAACCTGGAAGCAGATACCATTCAATAAAAACATAAGAAACAATTGTAATGAAGAGGACACTGTTTATTTGCTTCACAAATTAAAAGAACAGAACATTTTGAAGTTAAAAAAGAAACATGGATTTATTTAAGAAGGTAGCTAAGAAAATGTAGAACACCGGCTTAATTTGCACTCCTGAACCAAATACGAATTACATGAAATAGAATGACGCATACTGTACACAAACTGATGAACAATAACTCTGTATTCCACACAACTGGTAAAATAGTCCAGAACAATAGAAACCTTCATCTGGAACAGTATCGGGCGGGGCACAAACGGTCTTTTCATTCGGATTCAAAACTCCTTCCACCAATCCACAGAGCCTTATGAATTCTAAAGTTTTGTTTCCATGATTGTACGTACTAAAATTCCTTTGAAAAACTCTCCTGCCAGTATTTCTTTGCTTTAGACCTACCTGTGTACGGGAGGCACACAGTGTGTGACCAATAGTTGCATTAGAGAGTGTGCATGGACACTGGGATTTCACACTTTGGTGTGAAAATACTTATAACTGGACAATTTGAGAAATCCGATTAATTTAGTGCATGGAAACATTGTCACTCGCACATATTGGAGGCAATGCGTAGATCCCCCTGATGACATCACTGTACCATCATGGCTCGCACCATTTCCAGGAAATACTTAACTGTAGTGCCTTATACAGCTGTATTATTTCCGGTCAATACGTGCCCTCAGGGACAGTTGTAAGTGATTGATTGATTGCATTACATGTGATGTTGTTCAAGTTAAGATTAAAGATTAAAGTACCAGTGATTGTCACACACACACTAGATGTGGTGAAATTTGTCCTCTGCATTTGTCCCACCATCTTTCTGCTAGTTATGATTCCAGAGTTAGTTTGAGTAGTGCAAGAGTTTTCTCTCCATGTACTCTCTTGTTAGACACCTGCTTTATAAACCATTATCAAGTAAGTTATGTAAGTAACAAAACCACTTCTATGCTTTCTACAGACAACTTTGCCTGTCTGTCCTTTAAACCCTTGATTCAGCATTTTCACCCCCGCCCTTCCCTCAATCCAGATTACTTTGTGCTCTTGTCATTCCTTCCCCCACTCACTACTGTGCCAAAGGTCAGAAAGGATAACCTGCAATGTCTCGTTCTGAATGTGGTGCTTCAAATCCTTCATATCCCTCTGTAGCTGAATATATTTTTTTAGCCCAGTTTCTTTATGTTTGTAGCATCTTAAGTGTAACTCTATACTGTAATTGAACTGATTTGTTGCCTTATTTTCTCATTTACATAATATAAAGCCATACAAATACCATATACCATCCTAATATCAGATTTCAGATTAAGAATTCATATACAGTTTGGTGTGACTGTTTTCTTGAAACTTTTTTGTAGAGCGGATGAGCCAACAACAAATTAAGATTATTTGCTACGCTTTGTTCTAAAATAGGAGTCAAATGGAATAAAGAACAGAATGTGTTGGATAAGCATCTTTAAAGGCCTACTGAAATGATTTGTTTTTATTTAAACGGGAATAGCAGATCCATTCTATGTGTCATACTTGATCATTTCGCGATATTGCCATATTTTTGCTGAAAGGATTTAGTACAGAAAATCGACAATAAAGTTCGCAACTTTTGCTCGCTGATAAAAAAAAGCCTTGCCTGTACCGGAAGTAGCGTGACGTCACAGGAGCTAGTATTCCTCACAATTCCCCGTTGTTTACAATAGAGCGAGAGATTCGGAGCGACAAAGCGATGATTACCCCATTAATTTGAGCGAGGATGAAAGATTCGTAGATGAGGAACGTTACAGTGAAGGACTTGAGAGGCAGTGATGGACGTATCTTTTTTCGCTCTGACCGTAACTTAGGTACAAGCTGGCTCATTGGATTCCACACTCTCCTTTTTCTATTGTGGATCACGGATTTGTATTTTAAACCACCTCAGATACTATATTCTCTTGAAAATGAGAGTCGAGCACGCGAAATGGACATTTAAAGTGACTTTTATCTCCACGACAATACATCGGTGACACACTTAGCTACTTAGCTAAGGTGATAGCATCGTTCTCAAATGAAGATAGAAACAAAAGAAATAAACCCCTGACTGGAAGGATAGACAGAAGATCAACAATACTATTAAACCATGTACATGTAACTACACGGTTAAAAATTCTCAGCCTGGTAAGGCTTAACAATGCTGTTGCTAACGACGCTAAGGCTAATTTAGCAACTTAGCAACCGGACCTCACAGAACTATGATAAAAACATTAGCGCTCCACCTACGCCAGCCAGCCCTCATCTTCCCATCAACAGCCGTGCTCACCTGCATTCCAGCGATCGACGGCGCGACGAAGGACTTCATCCGTGGGTTTGGCGGCAACCATCGGCTAGGCGTAGTAAGTAGTCCTTGTTGTGTTGCTGTAAGTATTGTACTTAGCCGCTAATACACCGATCGATCCCACCTACAACGTTCTTCTTTGCAGCCTCCATTGTTCATTAAACAAATTGCAAAAGATTCACCAACACAGATGTCCAAAATACTGTGGAATTTTGTCGAAGAAAACAAGAGGTTTTTATATCGGGTCAGATGGGGTACAACCACTTCCGTGGATTTTGTGACGTCACGCGCATAAATCATATCCAAAGGAGTTTTTCAACCGGAAGTGTGGCGGGAATCTTAAAATTGCACTTTATAAGTTAACCCGGCCGTATTGGCATGTGTTTCAATGTTAAGATTTCATCATTGATATATAAACTATCAGACTGCGTGGTCGGTAGTAGTGGGTTTCAGTAGGCCTTTAAGGCCCCGTTTACAGTAAGCCAGATAAGGTTATCCAGGGTAAATCCCCCCTAACCTTATCTGTGTCCACAGACAACAATGCCACCATTTAAGAGCCCCGCCCCCTTCCGTCTGCCGGCGCAACGAGACCTAGTACGCAAGTGCGAAAAAAAAATAAAAATCCACCTGAGCGTCCATCTGCTCCAAGCTCTCCAGTAAATGACTTTACTTCACTGTGAAGTTGTTATTTAAAAGTTATATTGTAAATAGTTTGCTGTGCATTTTACATTTGTTTGCTGTGTTTTGTGTGCAAGTTTTTAATTTAAAATGTATCTCCTTTGAACAATATCCAGTGTTATAAATGATAAATGGGTTATACTTGTATAGCGCTTTTCTACCTTCAAGGTACTCAAAGCGCTTTGACAGTATTTCCACATTCACCCTTTCACACACACATTCACACACTGATGGCGGGAGCTGCCATGCAAGGCGCTAACCAGCAGCCATCAGGAGCAAAGGTGAAGTGTCTTGCCCAAGGACACAACGGACGTGACTAGGAAGGTAGAAGGTGGGAATTGAACCCCAGTAACCAGCAACACTCCGATTGCTGGCACAGCCACTCTACCAACTTCGCCACGCCGTCCCCGTGTTGTGGTATTTCAGTTAACTAGAATCCAGTGTGCTGTGGGGCCCTATTGTAGTGAATCACACCTGAGCCATCATATATTAATCAAATCTTTATTGAACATGAGAAAGTAGACAATGTGACAAAGAACATTTTACAACAATTGATATATATATATATATATATATATATATATATATATATATATATATATATATATATATATATATATATATATATATATATATATATATATCATTCCAAATATATATATTGTTGCGGGTTGACTCGCCGTTGGGGTATTCCTTTGTGGGATATGGCGTCAGGGGATAAGCTGGGTCATCCAAAAGAAAAACAGGGACCGGATCTTCATCTTACAGCAGTTGTTTGGGACACGAGGGGATGGTTCCATCTTTCAGCTGCGCGCTAATGGCGGAGTTAGCGAAGATGCGAGCATCATGCACGCTGCCTGGCCATTTAACAGTTACATCCATAAAGCAATATTTGTAGTCACACACTGCCTGTATCACATACACGGGAGGAAGGGACAAAGTTTTTGGGTAAATAGAGTCACAGCTGACCCGGACATTCGAAAGTTCTCTTGCCGTCTGAGATGTGTTGTATCCGAAATAACTACAATCACGTGTTTCCTTCACTTAAGGTATTCATGTATGATTTCCACAAGCGTCTGTACATGTAGAAGAAGGAGAAACACAGGCATGTCTGGATGACTCGCCTCCATCTTTTTAGCTCCGGTTGTTATGAAGCTGGCTGTGGCGCGTTCTTTCTGGCGTCAATTCCTGTGTGGGCGCGGGCTTTCTGGCGTCACTTCCTCTCCGAACTCAGTTTGTAAACGATCAATGAGTCCATACAAAGCTAAGAGCCGGAGATTCAAGAAATACACGGCGGACTTACCCGCTTACCAGCTTAGGCTAAATAATTATTTGTTTAAGGGGTTAAACGACTTAGTGTAGACATGGCCTAAAACAGTTGTTGGTGTTCCTAAACAGGGTTACCCTTAATGTAATTGAATGTTGCGCGCCGCCACCGCATTCTTATTAGCGCCACACCTTGAAAATAAGAGTTGTTTTTTTTTTACTTGAAAACAAATTTCAGTAATATGATATAGTGTTGCCCCGAGAAGAAATCACACAAATTCTGACGCTATTTTCAACTTTTATTACCAATCTTATGATAACAAACAACGGCACAATTCCGACAGGTTTGACCTCCCATGAAAACACTTTTGCCTCTAATTCTTCGCTTCCCAGGACACACAACAACACTTCCTCATTCGCCACCAATCACCTTTCAGGCACGGATGGTGTGTTTGCAGACATGGGAAAATCTGACATCAAATCCAAACCACACAAACATAAAACATTAACATTAGCTGGTCATTACAGTTTAAACTGATATACATAGCCTATTATTTGCGCACTATTGACAAGTGATGTACCGAAAACTTGACCATCGAAAAAAGACTTTGATCACCGAAAACCGCGCTACAGAAACCAGATGTAGACAAAACGCACGCCATTGTCTGTAGCGTTGTCAGCATGTCTGCGATGTGGACGTGGTTTTAATATATACTGCATGTATACCCGCGCGGACAGCCACCTACAAAATGTGCAAATATTAAGAAGACAGTGGCGGCTTTTAAAAAGAGAAAGTCCAACTAGACCATCAGCGAGAAGCAACTGTGACGTAATGCTTGCTTCAGCCTCTTTAGTCAGGGGGACATCGAGGGACAGAAGTAGAGTCTCTAAACATGAGTACATTCCATAATAACAGAAGAAGATGCTAGATTTTTTAAAATCCTTAAAAGTCTGTAAACCCTTTCAAAAAAATCTCAACAAAGTACCTTGTACACAAAAAGCAGCAGTTGAAAATATGGCAAAACGATTACAAAAATATATGTTAATGAAAAGAAACCGATTTGTTTTTAATGTATGTATACATTTTATGAGCCTTTTTAAAGAAAATCATATCATCTTAGCAAATTATGCAAATTACTCTGACGACATGATGACCACACCCATAACCACGCCCCCACCGCCACAGGTATCATGGCAGTTTAGGGGAAACCCGGAAGCACAAAAGAACAGTCAGCTTGGGGGATTTACTGGGTGTTGCCCTTTAGACTGGAGTGCAATGCCTTAGTGTAGAGATATCGTAATGATCCACTCGACGTCCATTGCACCGGTCGCCCGGGGGGGGGGGGTTTCTCATTGTTATCCCATTGGGTTGAGTTTTTTCTTGCCCTGATGTGGGATCTGAGCCGAGGATGTCGTTGTGGCTTGTGCAGCCCTTTGAGACACTCGTGATTTAGGGCTATATAAGTAAACATTGATTGATTGATTGATTGATAATGCCTTTAAAACATAATTCACTTTCTTTACTTGTATTTTTCTTTCTCCAAATCCTTTGGCTTATTCTATACCCTCTCAATGGGATTTTGTGTTTGTGTGTCTGAGATTCCTAGACTGCTCTTGGTAACCCTCAAGGCCTCATAGCCTCACTGAATCTCTACCAAAACACAATTATTCTCCCAACTATTGTAATTTTTAAAACATGTTATTAATACCTGCGCCGTCTTAATCTTCATGTATCTTTTACCCTTTGTTGATTAAGTGACAGGTGGGCAATGAATGAACGAGTGAGCCGTGCAAACACTAATGCATTCGGTCATCTCACAGCATGTTGTTTTGCTTTTGGCGCGGGCACGTTTGTGTCAGCATGTTCCGGTGACATTGGCCGAGGGTCGGTTCAGAATCTACAGCAACAATATGTACAGCATATTGTAGCATGATGCAGATAGTCTGCATCATACACAATAAATAACATGTACAACACGTTATGCATCACTGTATGTTATGTATTGCCGATTGGTAAGAATTTGATCAAATTCATAAATAATATGGACGATTTAATATGTTGGTACTAACTGGTAGTGCTTATGATTACGCAAAACTGTAACAAACTGCATGTTTGTAGCCACTTAATGGGGAAATTTACTTTGGACCTTTTCCTATCATTCACAATCCTTATGAAAGACAAGAACACGTATGTTGCTTTTTTTTTACATTTTTCATTCTAATTTGTAATAATCTGTTCTAGGTGGCTACCAATGGCGCTAATGGGAGTAATCCATTGTGTCTCTAAATCACTCTACAATGCATCCAAAAACTGCCAATAATACTCCATTTACATCTTGTGACCTGAACATTAACCAGTTTTGCAGCTATATTGTTGACATATTGAGCTGCTGCATTGTGATTGCCTCTGAGTTGGTCAAAGTTAATTTGATTAAATCATGTCCTATCATCTATATTGTTGAAGAATGTAGCCATAAACTGAGATACTGGTCAGCTGTGACATTCAACTTAGACCCGAAGATGGCGAGAAAAACACAAAAACACACTCGTTTGTGCACCGACTTTTTTAACCCTTCGTGTGGTTTCTGAATAAATCTAAAAGGCAAGATGTGAACATCCCATCAGTCGGCATCTTAGTAAGAGCAAACATTGTACAGTAAGTGATTATTTTCTTTGTTGTCTCTCATGAAGTCTGCCATGATTAGTAGTGTTGTTGTTGAAAGAAATAGTGAACGTTGTGATCCGTCTGTGAAATGAATACACCGGATTATGCATAAAATGACCAAAATATGTGAATAATACATGTTTTTTATGAATGTGCCTGTTACTACATTACATATGTACTTACAGTGTGTATATAAAACCTTAATGGAGGTGTTTGGATGTTTTTGGAGCGCTTTATAGGCGGAAGAATGTGACTCCCATTGACTCCATTGTTAACTGACTTTTATTTACGTTTGTTTGAGTTAGAATGCATAGAAATAGAAAGATATAAGTAGGGATGATACTCGAAACCGGTTTTCCCGGTTGTTCGATAAGAAAATAACCGAGTCCTCGGACTCGAATCCCTTTTTGAGAACCGGTACCCGTTATCGAGACCACTATAGTAAAGAAAAGAGTTGGTTCTTTATTCGAATCCCTCGGAACGAATCCCGTCCCGACCAGAAATGCTCCGTGTGACATCACAATAAATCAGTCACGTAGCTCAGTCATTAGGCGCAGATAGCGAAAGCAGGAAAACAATGGACGGGAAAAAGCGCTCAAAGGTGTAATAAAGTTCAAAACAAAAGGTATAATCCAATGAATAACTTTACTGAGAGATTTGAGCAGGGTACAAACTCATGAAGAACACTTTTACGACCCACCGGAAACATAGCAACCAGGCTAGCAACGCACCTCCTTTACGGCAGCTGGCGCAACGTTCTTAAAGCAACCGCAGCACATACATATATATACAACACATCTCCCTTTTTTAACTTTTGTTTTTCACACTGTATATGTGTTGTCCGTCTAATTATAAATAATGCAGACGAGGCGTGTTGGCTGAGTTCTTGACGTTTACTTTCACGGGTGACGACATGCAACAACACTTTTCGGGGCTACCGCGCATGCCCGTCACTCCCGTTGCATGATGGGTAGTGTAGTTGTTACATTCCCTAGCTCATAACATCTTTCCCCCTATAAAGAAATAATGTTAACTCAATAAAGTGTATTTCTTTTTTTAGCTTTAACTTTTCATTTTTTAGCATTGTAACCACATTTGCAAACAACTTTTCTCTTCATAGAATTTTATTTCTTTCTTTAAAGTGCAAAAATGTCAAAGCATCATAAACAGTTATGTCAAATAGCAGCAGAATTGCACTTTTTGGAGAGCTGTAATATTTTCAGTTTTGTGCCCATGGGACTGATTTTATTTAACACTATAATATTATTTATACACCTATAGTGATCACAGAGACAGGTTGTTTTTGTGTTACTGTATATATTTGTTTTTCTGAAAAATCCCACTTAATATACTTTGGGTAACAACAGTCAATGTTTATTTATTTTATTTTATTTTTTTAGGGGGGTAACAGTCAATATTTTTTTATTTATTAGATTAAATTGTTTTCTTATATAATAAAAGTGAGCTTTTGTTAAACCAAATATTGTGTGTTTTTTTCCATATACAACAACCTATCTGGACTGGATAAGAGAATCGATAAGGAATCGGTTCGATAAGAGGATTCGATAATAGGCTCGAACTCGATAATTTCTTATCAAACATCATCCCTAGATATATGTGTACTTGTCTTACATAAGGATTGTGAAAGATAGGCAAAATTCCCCAAAAACTTTACAGTAAATACCGTAGAATAAGTTTAAATTAATTTGTTATGCGTAAGCCTACAAAAAAGTACCTTTTTTTTAAAATAGGTTATTTTACATTCAAAATGCATTGTGTTTTTTATGTAAATATTTGAGAGGAATGTAATTTGTTCTTGCATTAGTTACTCTTCATAAACTAGCAGTTGACTAACTATGGCTGGTTGATTTAAAGTTGCAGTTTGCATTGGGCTCCAAATTAAATTTTTGAACCCAAAAAAATGAATGGAAAATATAAGAGATAGAGAACAAATTCTGCTCCACAGTCACTTTTGTAACCCGATTTTAAGTCTGTCTACATGATTTTTGTTTCTGGGGGCGTTCCCAAATTCCAAATGAAACCACGCCCCTTTCCAAAAGTATCGTAATTTTTTTTTTAACAATTGTACACTGTTTATTTATACATCTTCAAGTTGTTGCCGCTATTTTTTTCCAGACATGGTCTAAAATAAATGTTGTGAACATTATATAGATTCACCCGGTCACACCATTAGGTATATTTGAATGCTCTCAGATCAATTTAGAGCTGAAAAAAAAAATCTGCTTTTAGCAGCATTTATGTCACTGCATGTTAAATGTCCACGTATTATGATCATGCCACAATTTGATGAAGATACTAATTTATCTTTCCTTTTTTGTGTTTCATTATAGCCTGAAATAGGAGCTCCTTCTGATCTGGCTGAGAGCTTGACTTGGGCCATGTCTATTTTAAGTTGGATAACTCCTTAAACAAATAACTATTTAGCTTAAACCCCATGTCAGCCACACTAATCCATCGTTTAAGGTTGCTTATACCCTGTATAATCTTAGCCGTCTGGTAACCTTAATATCCAACTAAGCATGTCCATCTCACTGTGACATCACAATGTAGCCAATCTGCAAAACCCAGGCATTCAAAATGTATGAGCTTATGATTTGATGATTTTACATTTACATATCAGTATCTAATATTGTAACATTTATAAATCGAAGAAGACGAAAATCATCACAGGGTCCACTTTAAGTTTAGTAATTTTTGATTAAAAACACATGAAATAAAATTTTAATATTTTCCTGTTTTCATGGCAGACATTACTTAATAATTTAGTTGCCAATATTTTGGTATTATTGTCCACATACAGTAGTTAAATCTTGGAATGTTGATTCAGGTTAATTTTTGGAATACTTTCTGCACTGTAAACAAATTGGTGAGAACCAAAGACCTTGATAAAAACACACACAAACATACTTTTACTGAATGAATACACCCCCCACACAGACAGGCGCGCACACACACACACACACACACACACACACACACACACACACGCACACACAAATACAAACACACAAGAGAGTCAGACCGCAGTCAGACTGTCTGCTTATCATCTGCTTTCTCTCATCTCTGAGCCAATCCTAAGAAAGTCAGCTCCCACCTGGAATTGTCGGCCCTCGCTTCCTGGCCTGCCTTCAGGCACCATGTATGTGAAAGATGCAAGTACAAGAACATTTGTTACTTCCAGTAATATAAACAGTCTGAGGCAGTTTTATAGACACAGTGATTCTCCCACTATCACATTATTGCGCGTTTGTCCTTATTTGGTGTTTTTTTCTTTCCCACACTGCTCCTTTGAACTAAGCTCTGTACAATATTGTAGTTCTGTTTTACAAATACAAATGTGTCTTTGAACCATAAAAGCACCTTTCATTTCATGGCTAAAGTATATGTGCTAGAAGAAACTAATTAATGACTGTCTCTATATTATTTATGAGATATGCACACAATGCATTCTTTAGACACTGTAAAGTCTTATTAGAAACCATTTCTAGGAAGAAAAAGGCACTGCAGGCACTGTTTCCCACAGGACCGTAATCTATTTGTGGCGGCGGTTGGTTGGGTGCTTTTTGACGTAATGATGTAATCGTCCAAATTACATGGCCATGGCCCACTTACACAAAGTGAGTAAAAAATACCAAAAAGCAAAGCAAATATGTTTAGGACTGCCGAAGAATGCCTTTTAATGCTGATCATAAATGCCAATCCTCTGGCTTACAAGCGATTAGCTGCTAAGTGTCTTAATAAGAGTACATTAATAATTAATAAGAGTTACACAAAGTATAATATAAAACCAACTTTTGGTATGTCTGCATTGCCACAGTCAGTACAAGAGGATCAAATCAATCCATAAATTGGTGGTGTCGATAATAATGGTAATATCAGTATATGATCGATACGACAGTTATCAGATCAATATTTTTATTTTCTCAAAATCATTTTTTTGTTGTTGTCTTGGTTTCTGTTTTCAAACTTAAAGAATAATTCCCTGGACAAACAAGGTAAAAATGTGTAAATGAGTAGTAGATAGTAGTCTTTTCTTTTGTTTAGTTATTTTGTACTATTGACTTTGTTTTGCTCAAACAATTGCATGTAATAAAATAGAATAAGGCACTAGTTTAAATATTGTGTTGATATTGTTACACTGTCAAATGTGTGATTGTGATAAGTGCTTTCATTTCAGAATCTCCAAAAGTATATTCACTTCATTTGCTGCAAAAACAATATTTCAGGCTCTGATTACTGGCTAAATAAATCGCTAAGTTGGCAACACTGATCCCTCCTTCACGATCTTCTTATTCTCAAGCAGATCAGGTGTAATGTAATATGTTTACGAGCGAAGGTAGGTTGTGCCAAATCTATTTGTGGCAGTCAAAATTTATTCATGGTGGACTGCCAAAAACACAGCACTCATGCATACTAAATATAGCGCACACACAAATGTTAAATTCAAGTCCTTGCACTTGAATATTTTACCTCCACTTTTGCCCTTGATATATGTTCAGATGATTTTGGAATATTGGAACATATTTTAAGCGTATATCTCTTCTGTTTTGATTTTAGGTGGAACATTCTTTTAATTACCTGGAGATCCAAGGAATAGCTTCTAACAAGCCAACACAGGTACATACCTTTTCCCCAAGTATACAAATGAAGCAAAAGATACTGCAAGCAGAGCTGAGTGTGCTTATTTTGCATGTCAACACAACATGGAGCTTACTTGCTCACTGGCACACAAACTGGGAAACAAGCGCTAGGGCTCCAGAGGGAGGGGATGTTTCTCACTGGAATGTGTGTGCACAAAACACCAAGGCTCAAAGGCACCAAATGCATTGGTTAGCCATTGTAGATCAATGTAACACCTCTTCTACATTTTGCAGAAAACAGGCAAACAACCCCACTCTGCCTTTAAAAGTTCAGATTGTATCAAATATATTCATCAGATTTATAGAGTTAAGCTCTAAAAAAGACATTTTCTTTTCTGATGTATCTGCGGATCCCACTTTCAACTGTCAGGATGATCTACTTACCAACATTTCATAATCTGTCACTTTATCAAGTTCCTGCTGCTCAACCTTTTTAACACTTATCTCGAAAGATGTCACTCTTCTTAATATTTGGATTAATGGTCTCGCCTGTTGAATACAATCTTGCAAGGATTATGCTAATTTCGACCCGCAAAGGTGACACACGTTCCTGAGCATTTGCATAATTGCGGCTAGCGCTGTAATGGTTAACCCATCTTGGGAAATATCATCAAATGTTGGCTTTTACTTCAATCGTGGGTGCATGGACAGATGTTAAGGGTATTAATGTGGATAGATTTAGTTGATAGAAATAGAGAAGCTTTTACAATTCAAATGAAGTACATAAGCATATAATAGATTCTATCACCACCTCTCAAGTCAACTAGCATCCAAAAAAATTCCCCTTCGAAAAAATAATTCAAAAAAATGGTGTGTCCTTTAGTTGTTTATAGAATATGAGCGAGGCTCCTTCTCTCTGAAGCTGCTCTCCACTGAGGAGGTCAATGAAGTGGTTGCTCATTTGGGGAACTGTCTCCTAAGAATATGTCCAGGTCTTCCACCCAGGTAAGTTCAATTTACTTTTAATTGTTCCTTTTTCTTGTGTGTTTGCAAAACTCTCATACAACTTCCAAATAACAGAGATGAACACACTAATTGAACAAAACATATGTTAGTAACTTAAACTTATGTTGAATTTCATCTTTTTTCTTAATAATTTTGTTATAATGTTGGATACTCGTTTTAAACAATGCCAAAGCAACAAATCATAAGGTTAATGCATTTTAGTATTACCTTGCACACAGTTTTGGATCCCCATGTTCGCGGGTTTTTGCAATCTGGCTACATCGTGACATCACAGCGAGGTGGATGTACTTATTTAGACATTACGTGAGGCTCTCAGCCAGGAGGGGAGAAGTATTATTTTTTTAATCTATCATTTACCATTCAATCTAATCTTGGCATGCGCATAATAACGCAAACTTGCGACATGTATTTGGTATTCACCATAGGATGTAATAAGTGCGTACTGGAATAAATCACCACATAAAGACATTAAAATGCTTTAATTGATAAAAGCCTCTTTCATACATATATGCCGCAAAAATGCAGTTTCAGAGCCCTAACTGTAGAAAACTGAATCAATTTGTATGTGCGGTTTACACCAAACCAAGAGGTTAAGTGCAGACATTACCATTAAAGTGTGCATGTTTACACATCATCACACAAACCCACTATAAATGACTTGGCAGACTGCGAAAATTGCTTTCAAGACAACAGGGTGAGTCTCGGGCAATAAAATTCACACTCTACCCCTACATTGTGGGATATTCTTTTACATAGGCAACGTCGAGCGTCAGGTACAGCTTTAATACCGCTTCAAAACTCAGACTTTTCTACGAGTTGACTTGAACCCTCCTGTCACCACCTAAACAAATGTAAAACATGTCATACAATACCCTTTTCCACCTTGGTGAATTATGGGATCCCTTTCTTACACAAAATAAAACACAGATGAAACACATTAAATTGCAACGTTTAAGGGTCCCTGTCACATGTCGTCAGCATAGCATAAGACAAAGCATTACCCTTTGGTCTTACGCATGAATGTGATAGTTGGGTTCCTCAATGTAGCCCTCACCAGACGAACCTGACTAGCTTGTAGAAATAAATGTTGTATAATTAAGTAATAGATGGAGTTTCTTCTCATGAATACTGAATTAATCTTATTTTATTATGATTGTTGATTAAGCCATATTGTACTAACCAGCCATTTCAGGGACGTACATATTGTTTTTCTCTGTCGTATTAAGTTATTTTTCTGATTTTCATAAATTTTTCATAGATACAGTGGAACCTCGATTTTCAAACTTTATTGGTTCTTGAACAGCTTTCGCAAATAGAAAAGTTTGAATATTAAATAAAATGTTTCCATGAGAAACATTTTAAACATGGATAATGGGTTTCATTCCTCGACAAATGTTCATATATTAATAAAATATTATATACTTTGAACACAATATAACGTGCTATACAGTACTGTATATCAAACAGTACTGAGGCATTGTGTGTGGTGCACTCACAATTTAAAATCACAACACCCTTTAACTTTAACAGATGGTCGTTACAATGATTAAGAATAACACAAACAAAAACACTTTACTTTGCACTCTGCTGACTGAATGAGCAGTGAGCACCAGAGATCGGTCAGCCCGCCCACAATGGATGTGCTGCCTGGCACAAAATGGCTGAACTCTAGGCATACAACATACTTGCCAACCCTCCCGTTTTTAGCGGGAGAATCCCGATATTCAGCGCCTCTCCCGACAACCTCCCGACAGAGATTTTCTCCCGACAAATTCCCAGTATTCAGCCGGAGCTGGAGGCCACGCCCCCCCCAAAAAAAGTCTGCCGCAGCTGCGATTGTACCTGACCAGCCTCCGGGTACAAGTACTGGAGTACCAATTGCTTGCCAGGGAAGATCTTCCCCAGGAAGCAAGGATTGACCGGTTTTGGGCCATGCTAGGGAGAGATGGAAGATTCCACACTCTCGTGCATTTGATGAAAGCACTTTTGTGCGTGCCACACAGCAATGCATCATCAGAGAGGGTGTTCAGCATGGTTAGAAAAATAGTGACAGAGAATAGAAAGAGGATGGACAATTCAACCCTTAACAAAGCATTGTACTTTCAAGTACAACAATGAGTAGATGAGTGTTTGTGTGTGTATGTGTGTGTGTGTGTGTGTGTGTGTGTGTGTGTGTGTGTGTGTGTGTGTGTGTGTGTGTGTGTGTGTGTGTGTGTGTGTGTGTGTGTGTGTGTGTGTGTGTGTGTGTGTGTGTGTGTGTGTGTGTGTATATGTGTAAATAAATGAACACTAAAATTCAAGTATTACTTTTATTTATATAATAAAATCAATATATATGTATAGATATATATACTGTGTATGTATATATATATATATATATATATATATATATATATATATATATATATATATACACTACCGTTCAAAAGTTTGGGGTCACCCAAACAATTTTGTGGAATAGCCTTCATTTCTAAGAACAAAAATAGACTGTCGAGTTTCAGATGAAAGTTATTTTTTTCTGGCCATTTTTAGCGTTTAATTGACCCCACAAATGTGATGCTCCAGAAACTCAATCAGCTCAAAGGAAGGTCAGTTTTGTAGCTTCTGTAACGAGCTAAACTGTTTTTAGATGTGTGAACATGATTGCACAAGGGTTTTCTAATCATCAATTAGCCTTCTGAGCCAATGAGCAAACACATTGTACCATTAGAACACTGGAGTGATAGTTGCTGGAAATGGGCCTCTATACACCTATGTAGATATTGCACCAAAAACCAGATATTTGCAGCTAGAATAGTCATTTACCACATTAGCAATGTATAGAGTGTATTTCTTTAAAGTTAAGACTAGTTTAAAGTTATCTTCATTGAAAAGTACAGTGCTTTTCCTTCAAAAATAAGGACATTTCAATGTGACCCCAAACTTTTGAACGGTAGTGTATATGTAACGTGTAGAAACAGACGTTCATTATGCTTGATTAAATTTTGAATGAAGTGTTGCAACAGCGCCTGTTGCTGGCGAGAAGTGGTATGTACTTTACCTGCGAGAAGTGCTCAGAACTGTGCCTTCCAACTGATAATCCCGTGACCCAAGTGGACTCACAGTCTCACAATTTGCACTGTTTTGCAGGACACTGTAATAAAATAAATTCATAATCCACCTGGTGCCAGTGATATGTTGAAGCGACAGCAGTGTGGAGCTGCATTTTGCCACATACAGTTGTGGACCGTCACATATATATATATATATATATATATATATATATATATATATATATATATATATATATATATATATATATATATATATATATATATATATATATATATATATATATATATATATATATATATATATATATATATATATATATAGCTAGAATTCACTGAAAGTCAAGTATTTATATATATATATATATATATATATATATATATATATATATATATATATATATATATATATATATATATATATATATATATATATATATATATATGAAATACTTGAGTTGGTGAATTCTAGCTGTAAATATACTCTCCTCTTAACCACGCCCACGCCCCCCCGACCACCTCCCGATATTGGAGGTCTCAAGGTTGGCAAGTATGGCAAGTATGGGTGTGGAGGAAATGTTTTTACACGGAAACATTGTTCGTCCACCAAAGCATATTCTTATGTGGTCTGTGGATCGTAATTCGAAACGTTTGTACAATGAATAGTTCATAAATCGAGGTTCCTTTGTAAACACAAAAAACTGTTAGTATCAATATTAACTTCTGAATAGGAGGTTTTGCAAATTAGAAAATGTCACACTCAATAATATTATAGAATTTTTTTCTCATTTTAGTAAAGTTATGAAGAAGATCAGCATAGAGCCTGCAGACAGGCTGAACTCTCTCCAGACGATGTGGGAGAATAACAAACCTGCTGACCCTGGACCATGTGGTAGGTCAATGAGGATGTCTCAGAGCTCCTAGTGTCATGCTTCTGCATCATGAATCGATTTACATGTCACTGCAGGTCTTTTGGTCAGATAGAAGTTGTTAATGTAAAATTAACGCTTTGCAGTCTTTGTTGTTCCAGTAATTGTCTTTTCCTGCATCTTTCCTCATATTTGCTTTTGTGGTGTAGGTGGCTTTTCACAGATGTACAGGTGTGTCTGTGACTGGTTGTCGCTGCCATACAGAGAAGAGGTTCAGTGGGTCAGTGCATTCATCCTCGTTTATCAAACGTTTGATGAGTAGAACAGCCATATATGTTTGTCATTGTATTTCCTCAATAAAATCAAGTGTTCTTTGTTGAATTTATTTGATCTCATTGACTTATTAAACACTGTCTTTAAGTATTATTATTTTCCCAGGATGTTGACACCATCTATTTGACACAAGACACCAGAGAACTTAACTTGCAGGACTTCAGCCATCTAGAGAACAGGTTAGTCTTTCATAACAGAATAATGTCCAAATTATTAAGAAAAAGTGAAAAGTCACTAACATGAACTTGACCTTTTCATATTTGCTTATCTACTGCTCCTCAGAGACTTGGTGGCCATAATTGCAGTGCTAGAGTTCAACCAGTGGTTCACCAAACTCGCCACTAAGGACTACAAGCTGGTAAGGTCCCTTTCTCTCGCCACTAATGATGTGTTTGTTAGTCCAAGGACTCAAAACAATAATTCTTCTTGTCTTTAATAGCTGACTATAAATTAAGTCGTCCCTCCATCATGTCTACAAATAGTGGAAAGAGAGCAATCTTGTGGTGAAGTGTGTCTTTGTTTTCGGCTTTTCGCTCTGCTCACTGGTCAGTTTAAAGGAAGCCCAGTCAAGTGTTGCAGTTACGCCCTGGTGAAGATTATAGCATTCTGATTTTGCTAAAACCGTGACAGACTGTTGTTCATTGATATTATTGTGGAGAGATTTGTAGATCATGGTACTGTGTTGAATTGTTTAGGTTTAATATAGGACTGTCAAAGTCAACGCTTCAACTCATGGGATTAATCATAAATATTATCGTATAAATCATGTATAAATGCAGATTAATCGCGCTATGTATTTTGACCGCACATGCTCCTTTTCCTTAACTGCGGACAGTTACCTAAAAGGTGGAAGTTGTTATACGGTTAGTGATCAGGTCAATGCAAAGATGAGTGAGGAGACTCTGCCTGGTGTGCTCCCTGGCAAATTTCACTTTAAAATACACCCCGATGATACTTTAGATCAAACTTTTTGCAGGTTTTGAACAAATTAATGATGTGTGTTCACGTAAAAAATTCTGACAACAAATGGCATTTGTGTCAAAGTATTGCTTTTGTTTTTTTGCAAGTTAATTTCAATTATGCAGGCAGGTAATGCAAAAGTTTGATTAATCTGATTAAAAATGTAATCGTTTGACAGCACAGGTTTAATATCACTTTAACTCTTCCTCCTGGTAGTTGCCTATATATTTTACCATTATTATTGGCTGCCACAAGATTAAGATTGCCAGTTGAATACTCCAGTGATATATGAAATGTACCCCAGTCTTTTTTTTATAAATGTCCTTCTGCAAACACTTGTAGCTAGGCAGCCATTTAAATAGTTATACAATTTTCACAAGGATATATTTATTTACTCCTTGGGCAGGACACTTCACCCTTTGCCCCCGGTGCCGCTCACATCGGTGAAATGAATGATGAATGAATGATAGGTGGTGGTCGGAGGGGCCGTAGGCGCAAACTGGCAGCCTCGCTTCCGTCAGTCTACCCCAGGGCAGCTGTGGCTACAAATGTAGCTTACCACCACCAGGTGTGAATGAATGATGGGTTCCCACTTCTCTGTGAGTGCTTTGAGTATCTAACAATAGAAAAGCGCGATATAAATCTAATCCATCATCATCATCATCATCATCATTACTCTTCTTTAAACTGTTTGCCGTGGGCATTTGGAAAAATAATTCTATTGCAAAAGGTTTGCAGCTTTGGGATGGCTGTTTATCCAGTCCTAGCCTACATACAAGTATTATCATCCCTGCCAAGGAGGTTACATTTTCACTCATGTCTCTGTTGGTGTTTCTGCCAGCAGGATTAAGCAGAAACTGCTGGGATATTTTTTAAAGCATGTAGCAAAATTCAATTTGTTTGAAAGAAAATAAAGTTCATAAGATGTTCCACCTTTAACTTTTTTGTATTTATCATAATTGTTTTTTAGTTCCATTGTCTTCATGCCCTTGCCCATTCTTCATTTCTGCACAACCCTCAATCCACCTTGTGCTTACCAAAAACGATCTCAGTAAGGCAATGTGTCCTTTGTTTCCCGCATCACACCCCCCCTGTGTCGTTTGACTGTGAGGATCAGTCAAATGTTCTTGTGTGATAAGACTCTGAATGAGACAAAGGAGCTTCATGTCTCAGGCTGCTGCGCCCCTCCAGGTCTCCATTCCCAACTGTCTTGTATTAAGGCTTCACGCCGTCTCACCAGTTACCACACTCAGCTTCCTCAGTCCATACAATTATCTGGCGCCTCCGTCATTGCCAGTTCCTTTTGTATTGATTTTTTAAATCCCTTTTCTCACCACTATGCTATGCGCGTATTTAGGCTCAAATGCTAGGGGGAGCTCAAGTGTTTAACGTGTGCCTTTTCTATCCTAGATTAGCGGGTATTAGATGGTCACTAAAACCTTTTGTGTTTTATACAGTCTTTCTTCAATTATTTCAGTGAACACATTTTGTAAGGAAGTAGCATCTACTATTATCTATTTAGGCGATATGTAAATTAATTATGTTGCTAACAAAAACTTCTCTTAGTTCATTGAATCAATTTAAACTGGACTATTCCGATTTTTTAGAAGACGTTTCGCATCTCATCCAATCAGATCATGCTCACAGACTTATATTTGACAGCTGTAGTCTGATGGTTTGTTGCAGGATCCAAAGTATGTATCCTTTACAAGGACATGACCCTTTTTTAGCATGAACTGAACAGATGAAGCCTGCTTGGAAAGAAGCAAAACAATCTTAATTCGGTCGATTCAATGCCCTGAGAATACCAAGACCTGGAAGGCTTTCACATCTTTTGCATTGCCTTACTGTTATCATTCCACCAATTTTAGACATTGATTATGATTATTGTAATGGCTATTTGACCTAAAATGTGTCATGGCTAAGGTCAAAGGTCTGACCAGTCAGTATTTGACCTTTTATCCCTATTAGTTTGTAACCACATCTGATATGAAGCAGTGGGGGTCAAATATCAAATGTGTAGATATTTCTGATCACTTTCCATCTGTCATAATTGCTACACGTTTTTTGCCAAAACCATATCAAGTTAAACAAAGCTGATATCAATACCGATACCTTCCTTTGGCAAAACAACAGTGTGGGAAATATATAATCCTCCTCTAGTAGCAGCTGTAAAAAAAAAAAAAACGCCATAATAATGTCTCTTTTACACAAAAATAAATGCTTATTGTTAACTTTTTCAATGCTTAGTTATGCAGATCCGCAAAATAAAATTGTTTATTGCATAAATTATAAATACTGTATCTATTTACCGTAATATATTTGGCCTATATTTTGCTTCTCTTATATTGTATTATTTCTATTAAAGGATTTTATACTAATTTACTGTACTTTGTTACCATCACCAGGAGTTAATGTAATCACCGGGATTTGTCTGTCAGTTAGTGAGTTACCGTATTTTTCGGATTATATATTGCTCCGAAGTATACGTCGCACCGGCCAAAAATGCATAATAAAGAAGGAAAAAAACATATATATACGTCGCACTCGAGTATAAATCGCATTTTTGAGGGTTATTTATTTGATAAAATCCAACACCAATAATAGACATTTGAGAGGCAATTTAAAATAAATAAATAAAGAATAGTGAACAACAGGCTGAATAAGTGTACGTTATATGACGCATAAATAACCAACTGAGAACGTGCTTGGTATGTTAACGTAACATATTATGGTAAGAGTCATTTAAGTAACTATAACACATAGAACATGCTATACGTTTACCAAACAATTGTCACTCCTGATCGCTAAATCCAATGAAATCTTCTTCCTCGTTGTCGCTCCTGGTATGCGCCGCTTCCTTTCTTTCTGCTGCTCGATCGCCGTTTTCTGCTGCATATTTCAGTAGCAGCTTGTAATCTGCAGTATATGATTTCCTTTTTGGTGCCATTTTTGTTCAGCCCTTCTCAGTTTTTATAAGTTACCGCCAATGTTGAACTGTTCCATTTTAATAGCTACGGACACAGTAGCAGTTAGCATCCAATGACCCACAATGCACTTCTGCCATGACGCACAATGCACTTCTGCCATGACCCTCCCCCGCCGAATTCTTATTGGTTGACGTGTGTGACGATTGCTGACGTGTGTTACGATTGCTGACATTTGCTTCGTCTCTTACGCGAATTAGATAAATAATATTATTTGATATTTTACGGTAATGTGTTAATAATTTCACACATAAATCGCTCCGGAGTATATGTCGCACCCCCGACCAAACTGAAAAAAACTGTGACTTATAATTCGAAAATTACGGTAGTTAGTTCGAAACATAACTCAAAAACTTATTGGCATATTTTAGTGGAACTTTCAGGAAATGTCAGAAAATGGATAAGGAACAAGTTATAGATTTTAGGGGTAATCCTCATCATTTTTACTATGTTACAGCACATTTACATTATGAGGCTAAACTTCTCTTTGTGTGTATGCTAGCGGCCCTGCCTCAACTTACAGAGACAAGGTGAGTGGATGACTGACAAGAAGCTACACTCCGATGCAAAGAGTGAACCATCTTGCAGCCTGTTAGGAAGCGAAAAACATTTAAAACAAACACTTGCAGGCAATTTTATTTATACTTCTATTAATTACGTCCATCAGGAGTTTATGTATTTGCCAGGGTTTGTAAGTCTGTCTGACTGTTTGTTAGTTAGCGACATAGCTCAAAAAAGGTATGGGCGAATTTTTAACCTTATTGCTCTTTTATCTTGCACTACAACGAGCTAATGCAACACAATTCCGTTCCTATCTGTGCTGTAAAGTTCAAATTTGAATGACAATAAAGGAAGTCTAAGTCTAATTTATCTTTCAGGAAATGTCAGAAATGGGATTACATTTTGGATTCAGAATTTTTTTAAATATTTTTTACCACTCTTCGAGTGCTTTTTCTAGTTTATACTGTAATGTTGACAAGATGTACACACATATTGTTACATTATTGTCAGTTTAAAATGGACCGATTTACTGTAGCCATCCATTAAATCTGGAAGTATCATGGTAAAATTGGAATAACAAGTGAATTAACACATATTAAATACCAATAGACAACACCAACTCTTAGGACACACATTTAATTTAATCACATAACCAATCAGAAAAGTTGGGCTAAGACTCATGGAGAATACCTCTTGAATCCTACTTTGTGGAGACAGTTAGAGGAAAGACCTGTTTTATTTCTGTGCACAGGTCCATAAAGACATTCATAGATGATTTAAGTGTGGAAGAAGTAGAGATCTGTGACTGCAAACCTATCAAAAACATTTGAATGAATAGAAAAAAAATAAATCCCTCAGACACACAAAATCACAGGGTGGTTGCTGTTATAGTGAATGACTCTAGCAATTCCTGTATCTGTGACCTAATATTTGTGTCAGTAATGCACCTATAGCAGTAAATTTAATAAGAAGGAAAGAGAAAGAAATATCAATATCAATGGAGCCAGATAATTAAATACTTCAAGAGATTCCAGGAAAGAGTGATCAGACATGAGATTTTTTGCAAATATAAGCTTTGTACTTTTTTTTTTGTTTGTTTAATAGCATTTGAAAATTAGTTAGGAATAATTTATTACGAGAGAAGTTGTTATTAAGTATAGTCTGCAACACAATGGTTGATCATAGAGCTTTCTTGATCAATACACAATCTGTATTCATGTTCTGTTCTCGTCAGGTTGCTGATCTGAACAAGAGATATACGTAGGAGGAGAAAGGACAACAGATTAAAGATTACGTCATGATAGTGCAGCTTGCATACAAAGTGTGACACCAATGTGCAATGTTGTAATCGATCCAGAGCGGCACAGAAAGAAAATGTCTTATTTAAAGATTCCTAAATTGTTTAGTGAATGTAACATTCATCTCACATTTACTCTTTGCTTATTGGCTATGAATCCTGTCTCTAATACACAGCTTCATGGTGTAAACATGTGAACAACGGTTTCTTTCTTTCATCTTTTTTGTCCCTCGACACTCCTTTTCTGCCCTCTTCCACTCCTCCCCACTTTGCTCTCGACCCGTCTGGGACAATGTCGCCAGTGTTTTGGACTCGCCGGGGCTGCTGGCCCAGAACGGCAGTGCCTATTGGCAGCACTGTCAATTACCAAGAATAACAAGCACCACAATGCCTCAGTACACCTCTGGTATTTTCATGGAAAATGTTGTGTTGATGCAGATAATTAGTGAATGACTGTAAAGTATTAAAGAGTCTGCATGGCAGAGTGGAAGGCAGCACACAGCAAACTGGGTCAGTGAACATCTAGGTGGGGCTTGTACATCCAACTGTTGAATATTTAATTCTTTGTAAATATGAGTGATTTTGCTCCCACATGTGTGTCTTTTACATGTGTGATGCAATCACAGGAGCGAGACAACTTTTTTCCATTTGAAGTGTCTATAAAAATGTTGAAGTGGTTCTTTGTCATGCTTCATTAATGGCTACGAAGTACCACATTTTGAACCCACTGCTTGGTATTGCATTAATTACCATAAAATGAAAGTGGTTTTAGTGTATTTCAAACATGCATTCAAGGTCACATTGTGGTACATCACATACAGTATTTAAAGTTTCCCACGTCAACATGTCTGAAAAGAAGTAGGAAAAAGGTCAGTGTATGATTTGGTCTTTGAATATTATTTTCATGAATGGCAATTGAAAAACAAAAAAAAACGATTGGTTTATCTATATTTTGAAATACAAAAAAAAAAAAAAAAACTTTGTTTCTTCCTTCTTTGTTAAAGAGCAGTTACTAGATCTTAAAACGGTTTCATTTTCCTTTTTTGTTTAATATAAAAAAATTTAAATACCTACTAAGCAGAAATGAACCAGAATTTGCCATTTAAAGTCCTCGTTGATGGTGTTCTATCCTGCGTTGAAAATATCTATGATGATCAATATGTTTTTATATATAAATGCAGGATACAACACCACACTGTTTTTGC